>NC_061113.1:161382499-161458627 GCF_002878395.1 Capsicum annuum
AGAGCATGCATTTGACCTTTAATAGACTTGCTAATAAACATATTAACTTGGAAAAGTGGTGATTACGTATAGCATCTAGATACTCATTCTTATTCATCTAGTTATATCATGTAGTGATGATTAATAGTAAATTATGATGTTATGTGTTACCATACATCACTTATACTCTATCATTGTGTGTTGTATATGATTATTGAATTGTCCACATATGTATGTGTACAATAATGTTATGATGATGCTTGGTGAATCCGGATGATATATTTATGTTATGATAACGCTGGTGAATCCAGATTATATAATAATGTATAATGATACCCAATGAATTCAGAGGATATAATGATTTTATAATGATGCTCGATGAATTCAGATGATATAATGATGCTATAATGATGCCCGGTGAATCTAGAGGATAAAATGATGTTATGATGATTCCCGGTGAATTCAGAGGATATATTTATGTAACATGATGCCAGGTGAATTCAGCGGATATAATGATATTATGACGATGCCCGTTGAATTCGAAGGATATATTTATGTTATGATGATGCTCAATGAGTCCAGCAGATATAATGATGTTATAATGATGTCCGGTGAATTCGGAGGATATATTTATGTTATAATGATGCCCGATAAATTCGAGAAAGGTAATAATGATATGATAATGCTTGGTGAATCCAAAAAAGGTAAAGATATTATAATGATGTTATGTGTGGTGAGTATATATAAATTCATAGTTGTATACGAGGGTATCTCGTGTGTGGCTAAACCCGTTTTTGTGCATGGGACATGATGTCTTCCTTGGTGAATTGTTATCCATTCCTTGTCATTAATTACCAGATCAGAGGTGTGACCCTTTTTAATTCTAATTAGTAATTAGAAGTAGATTATGCCGAGTATTGGATTAAGGCTAATTGATATATGTAATATTTTGTATAACAATAGGTTTACGTAGTTAATCTACTTGATTTGGATAAATGGTTACATTATGGAATTTTTCCTAGTAAAGTAGTTTATAGATAACAAGTCTTCTCTAATAAATGACTAAGATTAACAGGCTAGAAGCCTACAGAACTAGCTGGTGGACCTTACTTAGCTAGAATATCCAAACTAGTCCTCAAGGTTTTGATATGCTCTATGATAATAGACTTAGCATTATATGATAAGTGGCTAGTTTTACATCTAGTATATAATGATGTGGTGGCATAGTTGATGACATATATAATTAGGAGGCTAACTTAAAGACGGCTTTGGGAAGGGTGAATAAATAATAGTGTTGGTAACTTGTAGCTTTTCTTTATTTAGGGATGAGCAAACTATTAGACTTGCAAACTAGTGGAAATGGAGGCTAGCTAGTACAGGCTATACATAAAGTTTATTACCGAGTTAAGATTAAATAATGACATGACTATGTTATGGTGATATCGGCTTCATTGTGTCAAATTGTGATATTAATGATGACTGTTGACTTTGGTAAGAGGTCATGGTAGGAATGTACCACCCGCGGCTTGGGTTAGTTGCTTGTGTAGTTGTGCCTTGATATATTAAAGAATTTATCTTTTGGTATGCTCTCCGATGGTATGGGACGCTGTGATGAGTTGTTTGTTTGCTTTCCTTGAGTGTACTTCTCGGCGGTATGGGATGTTTAGTAAGTTATATTCCTTATACTCTAATTATAATAATAGTGTTGATAATTGTAATTACATGATTGTTGTTGTATATATGTGGCTTTACGTTTCAACTATAATTACTCATGTTTTATGAAAGTTATGGTATATGTGGAGATGGATTGTTGTACTATTGTTCTAGTTGATTAGTTATCTTATACTGTGATATCGTAAAAGATTCATGTTCAATTTTGTAACTTGACTGAAGATATTGTCATACTCTATATCGTGCTTATATTATAATTTAGCTCAGCCTATCGATGATGCCTACTAAGTACCCTTAGTTTTGTACTCATACTACACTTTTGTACCTTTTTTGTGCAGACTCGAGTTTTAGTTGCAACTGTTGAGTCGAGGTCGTGCAGTGTTGATCATCAGGAGAAAGGGTAAGCTCTTAGAGTTGAAGTTGCCCTTTACTCCTTCTATCTTTATTTTGTCTTGTATATTCAAGATGAATGTATGAGACAATTTAATAATATTAGATGTTGAATTGTAATTTATATCATCAAATATAGAGATGCTTTTATACTAATACTATTAGTTCATGGGATTGGTATTTGAATATTTGTTGTTACTTTGTGGAATGCCTTTGTTATATTGCATTCCCATATATGGTCAACATTGGACATTCCTACAAAGGTGAACTATTGCATTAGCTCTAGGTTACGATTTTGGCTTATCTATTAGTGGGTTATGGTAGGTGCCATCACGACTCATAAATTGGGTCCTGAAAAATTAGTATCAGAGCCTAGGTTTCACCGATATTATTGGCACAACATCAAGTATCTAATAGAGTCCTATAGATTAAAACATTAACATTTATTTCCTATCTTCGCGGGGCTATAGGACATTCTTAGAAGTCCCTTACTTCTTTCACTCATATTATGGTATGAGTCTAAGATGGTTTGTTGGATATTCTCTTGACTTTACTCCTTTGCAGATGCCCAGGACTCATGCTACAGTTATACATGAGGATGGTCCTGAGACCCAGATTCATAGTGTGTCCTCAGTTAAGGATTAGGGTGGACCTCCCTCGAACCCTATTCCTGCACCTGAGCTAGAGACTCCTCCACCTCAGCTAATGGTGGGACATGGACCAGCCCAGGCTCTACCAGGATCTATCTCTTCTTTTTTACTTAGAGATGCTTTAGTTTAGTTGTTAGGTTTTGTTGATTGTTAGCAGACTACTGCGGCAGAAGTGTAGCTTCCATTGAGGTTCCTCCTATTCCAAAAGTTTTTCAGCTAAAAGTCGCTCAGCCAGTTATGACCCAGCCTACTATGTCTGCTGAAGAGTAGGAGACGCTGGGCAAATTCTTAAGGTTAGCTCAACCTAGGTTTTTTGGTTCTCCTGGAGAGGATGCATTTGAGTTTCTGACTGCTTTTAAGGATAGGCTTTATGGGTTATGAGTTTTTGAGACCCATGGTGTGGATTACACTATATTTCAGTTGGACTTGTTTACTCAACACTAGTGGAAAGGTTTTACAATTTCTAGGCCAGTTTGATCTTTCCCTCTCTCTTGGGCTCAATTCTAAGATGTTCTTGGAAAAGTAAATATCGCACAACCATAAAGATTTCTTAAGAGATTAGTTCTCTAGATTGGAGAAGGGTTCTATGACAGTCTGTGAGTATGAGGCTCATTTCCATGAGTTAGCTAGTAATGCGACTTCTATCTCAGATATAGAGTATAAGAGAGTTTGCTGCTTTGTGCGAGGATTGAGACTTCCTATTTGGATGGCTACTCAAAGTTTGGTAGCTGCATAAAAGAATTTTGCTGACATTTATTATCATGCTTGAGTGATGGAGGATATGCAGCGTAAGGGCCATGATAAGAGGCCTAAGTTTTAGGGCAGATTTGGTGGGAGCCATAGTAGTTCCTGATTTAGGGGTGGTATTTCTTATGCTGGACATTTTCCATGTCCATCTTTTCAGCCTTAGAGTCAGACTAGTCAACCAGTTTAGACAACTCTTTAGACTACTGATTGTGGTTAGTTTATTACTAATCTACCTAGCAAGGGCGGTGATAAGTCTTTGAGAGGTTCATCCATGGTCCATTTTAGGTGTGGCAACAATGCCAAATTAGTAGGATCAACTGGATCTTTGAGTTTTAGTTCTGCTCATGATTCTGGTTTTACTTATTGACTTCTCGGTCATTTCTCTCGATAGTTCCCTAGTCGTTAGGACATAGGTTTTTAAGCTCAGGTAAATACTCCTATTAGGGAAGTTCATCCTTGAGTTAGAGGTGGTTTGCAAGGTCATAGGGGTAGTTACCAGGGTGCTCGAGGTGGTAATCAGGAAGACAGGATAGGAGGTCGGTCAGGTGCCCAGCCAGGAAACGAGTGTGGTCAGTTCTATGTAGTACTTGTAAGACCCAAGTCTAAGACTTCGAATGTTATAGTTACATGTGTAATTTTGGTATCCCACAAGTTGGCTTTTGCTTTTTTTAATCTTGGATCCCTTATTCTAATATATTTACTTATTATGCACCACGGTTAGACTTGAGTAGTAATTTGTTATCTGTGTGTTTGTGCGTATATACTCCCGTAAGTGATTCTTTAGTAGTGGATCGAGTATTTAGATCATGTGTTAAGACAGTTAGTGATCTTGATACTTGTTCTGATCTTATTATTCATGATATGTTTGATTTTCAAATGATTCTGGGCATGGACTGGTTATCCCACTATCATCCAGTCATGGATTGTTTTGCCAAGACTGTTACCTTAGCCATGCTCGGCGACCAAAAGTCATGTGGCAGGGAGGAATTAGCCACAAGCCGATGGGGATTATTTTTTATGTTTGTGCCAGATGACTTATATCGAGGGGTTATGAGTCGTATCTCGCCTATGTATGTTATACCAGTGTAGAGAGTCCAACACTTAACTCTGTTCCTATTGAGTGTGACTTTTTTATTATGTTTCCGGTCAATTTTTCTGGTATTCCCCCTAATTGTGAGATTGAGTTTGCTATTGACCGTGATTTTAGCCCCGACCTATTTCTATGGCACCTTACTATATGGATCCTGCTGAGCTCAAAGGGCTAACTCTCAGCTCCTGGATCTTCTTGGTAAGGGTTTCATTAGACCAAGTATGTCCCCATGGAGAGCCCCTATTTTTTTTTAAAGAAGAAAGATGGTTTGATGCGAAAATAAATTTATTATAGGCAGACTAACAAGGTAACAGTGAAGAACCGTTATCCTATTCCTCGTATTGATGATTTAGTCGACCAACTTTAGGGTGAAGCTATATTTTTGAAGATAGATTTGAGTTTCGGTTGTCATCAGTTGAGGATTCGGGCTAAGGATATATAACACCCCAATTTTCTGAATTAGAATGCTACACGGTGCTCATGACTCTGAGGGACCACAAGCTAACCCATGACTGATATCTGTACCTGTACACTGCATATATAATGTAATAATGCAGATAACATAAACATGTAGGCCATAAGGTTCAACTAAATAACGAATTTGTAAAAACATAATATCCATATGGGTGAAAGATACCCAAAATAGCTGAAGACTGAATCAACTATGAACATAAGTCTGAATACAGAATCTGAAAGACTCTAAGTACTATCTGAATAAGGAGTTGAAGGAATATGTCTCCAACAAACTCCGTCTAGCGAAACTGAGTTGAAATAATAAATAAAATAAAATAATATCTCCCTCGAATGGATGAACACTCACTACAACTCTGTGGCTGGATGCTACTGCTGATTTAGAGCTCGTGTCTCTGAACCTATGGTGTAACATGAAAGAATGAACCATAGCGCAAATGCGTCAGTACAATTAGACTACTGAGTATACGAGTGAGGCAGGCTAATGCAAAAGGGTTTACATGCATGAATAATGCTAACTGACTAACTGATATGAACATGAGAGTGTAAACATACATACGTAGTAAATAAGATGGTGGGTACGTGATAGCTAGATCTGTATGCGAATACATGGTTTACTGATAACTGACAAGGCCAAAACTGTAGTTCTGATAACATGGGCGACTGTATCTGACAGTCCTAAATCTGATGGAACTATCTGAGTTCCACACTATAACTGAATTTGACTGTATCTGACAGTCCTAGTCTACTGATATCTAAAAACCTATCTGAGTTCTTTTACTAAGACTGAGTCTAAAACTGTGGGAGGTAGTTGTTTAACCGATATACCCCATATGTGCCATTATGGCTAAGATGGGGTCCAATCTCTACCCTGACTGGAAGGGTGTCAATACTGTGCCACTAGTAAGGACAACATGTGAGCAACCCTCATATAACAGGTAATTCTAGTGACAATGGTGGGAACCCTCATATAATAGGTTAAGCCACCTCATCTACCCTCATATAACAGGCTGCGATGACAAAACCTATGCTAGCTACATAGTTCTGGAGCACAAGGATGACTGCTACGAATCACACCCTCATATACAGGTGAGTTCCCATCCTTGGGTTCACTCGCTGCTTACTCCTACTCCCATCTGAAGAGACTGAACATGATTTAACTGACTGTAGGTAAGTGGAACTTACTGAACTCCATTGAGTGAGAGAATACTACTGATATCTAATAACTGACTGAGACCATGAGGTTTCCTGGGTCACATGACTGACTGAATTATACTGAATCATGGCTTGATTTTGTATATCGTGAAACATAACATGGATCTAGGCACACAGCTATAGTTTTCGGGTACAAATACCCCCAGGACTCGATAGAAGGAAACTGACACACATGAGATGACTTGATCACAAAATTTGAGTCCACAATTCATAATATCATAAGTAGGGGATATCATATTTCATATAGTTATTCAACATCTTAAACATTGTAGGGAATGCACGGATATATTTCGTGTACATACTGTATATCTCCATTATCTTATATGCTTCAAACCACCACAATAGAAACTCATGAAAAACATGGGATTCATATTTAAGTATATAGCTAACATGGACTTGTCAGTTAGACATCATAGAACCATACAAACATGAATTTCTAGCATCCTAATCATTTTATCAAACACCCTGCATGCATTCTTTAGGGCATAGATGAGTTTCATAGTTGCACCATATTAAACCACCTAAAGTTCATGGTTTTAAATTAACAAACATATATATTCCATGAAAACACCTTTAGACATCACATTGAAACTTAAAAAATAATCACCATCATGTACATACTCATATCACCACAAAAAGTTTACAAAATAATATTTAAAACATGGTTCTTGAGCTCTATGAATGGATTGGATCCATTGATGAACATTATGCATACCTTAGTTATTGAATCTTGAAAGAGATCTCACATTTCTGAAGGTTCTTGAAGAATTCCTTAGGCTTGTTCTTGAGGAGATGATCTTGAGAGAAAACCCTAATCTTGTGGTTGAGAGTGTAAGAGAGGGTTTTTAAGATGCTTAACTGAAGAAAAAATGGAAAAAATTATGCCTCTTTAGGGTTATAAGTCATGAAAGGTGAATAAAAAGACCAAAATACCCTTATAAAATAAATTTCCAATAGCTGAAAATCATAGCCGACGACATTTGTGATAAGGCATCAAAAAAATATGACAAGCCGTCCAAAATGTCGTCACACAGGAGCTGGGATTGATGGTTTCTGCCTTAGACTGATGACATTTATGACAAGGCATCAGAAATATGACAAGCCGTCAAAACTGTAGTCACATAGAAGCTGGATTCTACCTAAGGATGACAAGCTTCGTGATAGAGCGTCACAAGTGTGGTCAGCTACCACGAGTGTCATCACTTAGGAGCTGATTTCTGCCTAAGGTTGATGATCTTCGTGCTATGGCATCACAAATATGGTAAGCTACAACGAATGTCATCACTTAGGAGCTAGTTTCTGCCTAAGGATAATGACCTTTGTGATAGGGCGTCACAAATGTGGTAAGCTACCACGAATGTGTCACACTATTTCTAGCCTGACATGCTCGAGTAAAATAGGAATAACTCTTTGCTCTGATATCAAATTTAGGAGAAATTGGTATCTCTATAAGATAATTCAATTATCTATCTTTTGATAGGTCATGAGATCAAAATTCTAACTATAATGATAATTATTCTCATTTGAAGTTGACTATACTAAAATCTTTCTCAAGAATTCAATTGGTAAGAAATGTGTTGATTCGTCTGATAGCTGGGAGTTATTTGAAGCCTTAATATACATCTAACCTACTCATAAAACTATAAAATAACCATGATGTACTCTATATGAGCTTGGTACATGGCTCTAATAGTGGTTTGGATTTTTTGGGGTATTACAATATCTCCCCCTTGGAAACATTTATCCATGAATGATGATTGCTTGTGTTGGGAGAAACCATAAAACGATGCATACACTGATCATGCTCAACTATCATATGTAGCACAGAATTGAATTCTAAACTAAATATAGCCCAAATGAACATGCACATCTGATGCATTACTGATAAGCTAAACTCATGAATGCATGATAAGCTATGCACTAATACTTGATACCAATTTTATACTAGAATTTTGAATATGTAACTGAATAAGCTTAAGGAAAATAGTTACCTCAAGCTAATTCTGAAATAGCATAGAAAATATGAGGGTAATTGGTTCGTATGTCTACTTCTACTTCCCAAGTAGCTCCCTCTATGGACTGATTCCGCCAAAGAACTTTGACTAAAGGGACTTCTTTGTTCCTCAGCCTACGAGTCTGATAGTTGAGAATTTTTAATAGAATCTCTTTATAAGAGAGGCTATTCTGAATGTCAATGCTCTGAATAGGGACTACAACTGTTGGGTAACCTATGCACTTCCTGTGCAAAGAGACATGCAAGACTGGATGAACTAAGGCTAGATCTGAAGGCAATTCGAGCTCATAGGCTACCTTGCCGAAGCGAGTGAGAATCCTGAAGGGACCAACATATCGGGGACTGAGCTTTCCCTTCATGTCGAATCTCTTCACTCCCTTCATAGGAGAGATCTTGAGATAGACATAGTCATCGACCTCGAATTCGAGATCCTTTCTATGAACATTTGCATAAGACTTCTATCGGCTCTGAGTAGCCTGGAGTCTTTCTCTAAGGCATCAAATACTGAGTCAGGCCCATTACTGCGGTCTCACTAACTTTGAACCAACCGATTGGAGACCTCAATCTCCTACCATAGAGAGCTTCGAATGGAGCCATCTAAAAAGTGAAGTAATAGCTGTTGTTGTATCCAAACTTAATCAAAGGCAAATAGTCATCCTATCTTCCTTTGAAATCAATTGCACATGCCCTTAGCATATCTTCTAGAGTCTGAATGGTCCTTTCTGCTTGACCATCTATCTGAGGATAAAACGCTGTACTGAGATGAACATAGGTACCAAGACCCTTTTGGAATTCTTTCCTGATGTGAGAGATGAACTGGGTACCTCTGTCTGAGATGATATATATTAGAACACCATGTAATCTGACCAACTCCCTTGTATAGAGTTTGGCATAATCCTCAGCTGAGTAAGAGGTATGAACTGGAAGGAAATGTGCTCACTTGGTCACTCTGTCTACAATAACCCAAACTGAATCATGCTAATGATGGTTCTAGCCAAACCTGTCACGAAGTCCATGTCACTTCTTCCCACTTCCAAGTAGGAATAGTGAACTCCTGCATAGAACCACTAGGTTTCTAATGCTCTACCTCAACCTGTTGACATATAGAGAACTTAGCCACAAACTCTGCAACATCCCTCTTCATCCCACTCCACCAATAGATCTTCCACAAGTCGCGGTATATCTTAGTCACCGCTGGATGAATACAATATCGCGCACCATGCACATCTGTAAGAATTCACTACCCCAAGTCATCTACATCAGGAACACACAGACGACCCTGACAATGAAGAACAACACCTCCCCCTTGGGAGAAAACCTCTACTTTCTTACTCTAAACTGACTCTTTTACCTTGACAAGACTAGGATTCTGTCTTGCTTCTCTTTTACCTCAGAAACTAGAGATGACTCTAAACTACTCTGAACGCATACACCACCCTCTAAAGAGTTGACTAAGTGAACGCCTAGTCTAGCAAGCTGATGAATCTCCTAAGCTAATTTCTTCTTACTATCCTCAACATGGGAAATACTACCCATGCACAGTCTACTGAGTGCTTCGGCCACTACATTGGCCTTGCCAGGATGATAAAGGACAGTCATGTCATAATCCTTTAAGAGCTCTAACCACCTTCTCTAATGAAGATTGATATCTTTCAGGGAAAAGACCTACTGAAGGCTCTTATAATCTGTGAAGACGTCTACATGAACATCGTATAGATAATGCCTCCAAATATTTAAGGAAAAGACAACTGCTGCTAACTCAAGGTCATGAGTAGGATAATTATTATTATGGGGATTTAACTATCTTGAGGCGTAGGCTATGACTCTACCATGATGCATGAGGACACAGCCTAAACCTACTCTGCATGCATCACAATATACTACAAATCCATTGGAACCGTCAGGAAGTGCTAAAACTGGAGCTTAGGTGAGTCGAGTCTTCAACTCCTAAAAACTCTTCTCACAAGGTTCTAACCACTGAAGCTTTACCTTTTTTTGAGTCAATATGTACATAGGAGATGCAATAGAAGAAAATCCCTCTATAAACCATCAGTAATAGCCAGCCAAACCCAAGAAACTCCTAATATCTAATGGAGATACAAGGTGAGGCCAGTTTTTTACCACTTTGATTTTATTAGGATCTACTCTAATGCCATCACCGGAAATAATATGGCTAAGCAATGCTACTGATCTTAGCAAAAATTCGCACTTACTGAACTTGGCGAACAACTGGTGATCCCTGAGAGTCTGAAGAACAATTATGAGATGGTCTAAATGATCATGCTCTGTGCGAGAATAGACTAGAATATCATCTATGAAGACTATGACGAATATGTCTAAATACTGTTTGAACACCCGATTCATCAAGTCCATAACAGTTGTAGGGTCATTGGTAAGACTAAAGGACACGACAAGAAATTCAAAGTGACCATACCAAATATGAAAAGCTATCTTCGAAATGTCATATTCTCTAACTCTGAGCTGATGATAGCCTGATCTGAGGTTTATCTTGGAGAAATAACTGGCACCCTGAAGTTCGTCAAACAAGTTGTCTATCCTAGGAAGCGGACACCTGTTCTTGACCGTGACTTTGTTGAGCTAATGGTAATCAATACACATTCTGAGAGAACTGTCTTTCTTGCACATGAATAAAATTAGCGCACCCCATGGGGATACACTGGGCCTGATGAATCCCTTATCTAAGAGATCCTTCAACTGATCTTTCAGTTCCTTGAGTTTTGCTGGTGTCATTTTGTATGGCAGAATAGAAAGAGGTTGATTATCTAGGAGAAGGTTTATGTCGAAGTCTATTTCTCTTTTGGGAGGAAAGCCTGGAAGATCTTCGGGAAAGATATTTGAATATTCATTAACCACTGGGACTGATTTGATACTGGGAGATTCAGAACTGGAATCCTTAACATGCATGAGATGATACACACAGCCCTTAGAAATCATTTTCTTTGCCCAAAGGTAGGAAACAAGCTGACCCCTGAAAGACGAAGTGCTACCCTTCCACCCTAGGATCGGCTCATTCGGGAGCTGAAATTGAACTATCCTATTTTTGTAGTCGACTGTGGTATAGCAGGAATAAAGCCAATCCATGCCGAGAATGACATCAAAATCAGTCATCTCTAACTTGTCTAAATCTGCTGATGTGGATTAGACTAAGAGACTGACTTGAAATTATGCTTACTAACACAACATGAATATTGAAGAAAAGGAACTGTTCCTAAGACATCTCATAGCCTCCTATACATAAATGTGTCACGCAAAACACCCATGTACAAGACTCTACTAGATGTGGCTTTCAGACTTCCTAGGACTCTATTGAACCTTAGGCTCTCATACCAAGTTTGTAACCCCCCAATTTTGTGAATTCAAATGCTACATGGTGCTAATTACCTCGAGAGACCACAAGCTAACCCATGACTAATATTTGTACCTGTACACTACATATATAATGTAATAATACGGAAAATATGAACATGTAGGCCATAAGGTTTAACTGAATAAAGAATTTATAAAAACATAATATCCATATGGGTGAAAGATACCCAAAATAGCTGAAAACTGAATTAAATCTGAACATAAGTCCAAATACTAAATCTGAAAGCCTCTAAGTACTGCCTGAATAAGGAGTTGAAGGAACATGTCTCTAACTAGCTCTGCCTAGAAAAACTGAGCGGAAATAATAAATGAAATAAAATAATATCGCCCTCGAATGGATGAGGACTCACTACAACTCTGTGGATGGATGCTACTGCTAATCTGGAGCTTGTGTCTTTGAATCTATAGTGTAACATGAAAGAAAGCACCACAGCGCAAATGCTTCAGTACAGCTGGAGTACTGAGTATAAGAGTGAGGCAGGCTAATGCATAAGGGTTTACATGTATGAACAATGCTAACTGATTGACTGATATGTACGTGAGAGTGTAAACATACATACATAGTAACTAAGATTGTAGGTACATGATAGCTAGATTTGTACGTAAATACATGGTTTACTGATAACTGACATAGCTGAAACTATAGTTCTTATAACATGGGCGACTATATCTGACAGTCCTAAATCTTATGGAACTATCTAAGTTCCACACTTTAACTAAATTTGACTATATCTGAAAGCCCTGGTACACTGATATCTAAAGACCAATTTGTGTTCTTTTACTAAGACTGAGTCTGAAACTGTGGGAGGTAGTTGTTTAACCGACATGCCCCATATGTGCCATTATGGCTAAGATGGGGTCCAATATCTGCGCTGAATGGAAGGCTGTCAATACTGTGCCACTGGTAAGGACAACATATGAGCAACCCTTATATAACAGGTAACTCTAGTAAGAATGGTAGGAATCCTCATATAATAGGTTAAGCCACATCATCTACCCTCATATAATAGGCTGTAATGTCTCAACCTATGCTGGCTACATAGTTCTGGAATGCAAGGATGACTGCTAAGAATCACAACCTCATATATAGGTAAGTACCCATCCTTGGGTTCACTTAGTGCTAACTCTTACTCTCATCTGAAGAGACTGAACATAATTTAACTGACTGTATGTAAGGGGAACTTACTGAATTTCGTTGTCAGATAGAATACTACTGATATCTGATAACTGATTGAAACCATGAGGTTTCTAGAGTTGAATGACTAACTAAATTTTATTGAATCATGGCTTGATTTTGTATATCGTGAAACATGACATGACTCTAGGCACACAAATACAGTTTTTGGGACGAATACCCCCAAGACTCGATAGAAGGAAACTAACACAAATAACATGACTTGATCACAAGATTTGAGTCCACAATTCATAATATCATATGTAGGGGATAACATATTTCATATAGTTATTCAACATGTTAAACATTGTAGGGAATACATGGGTATATTTCATGTATATATTGTATATCTCCATTATCTTACATGTTTCATACCACCACAATATCAACACATGAAAAGCGTGGAATTCATATTGATGTATATAGCTAACATGGACTTGTCATTCAGACATTATATAACCATACAAACATGAATTTCTAGCATCCTAAGCATTTTATCAAACACCTTGCATGCATTCTTAAAGGCATAGGTGAGTTTCATACTTGCACCATATTAAACCACCTAAAGTTCATTGTTTTAAGTTAACAAATATATATATTCCATGAAAACACCTTTAGACATCACATTGAAACTTAAACAACAATCTTCAACATGTATATACTCAAACCACCACAAAAAGTTTACAAAATAATATTTAAAACACGGTTCTTGAGCTCTATGAACGGATTGGATCCATAGATGAAAACTACACATACCTTAGTGATTGAATTTTGAAAGAGATCTAATGTTTTTGATGGTTCTTGAAGAATTCCTTAGGCTTGATCTTGAGGTGATGATCTTGAAAGAAAACCCTAATCTTGTGGTTGAGAGTGTAAGAGAGGGTTTTTAAGATGCTTAACTAAAGAAAAAATGGGAAAAATTACGCTTCTTAGGGTTATAAGTCGCGGCATGAGAGGGAAAAGACTAAAATACCCTTATGAAATAAATTCCCAGTTGCTGAAAATAATAGTTGATGACATTTGTGACAAGGCATAAAAAAAGTGACAAGCCATAAAAAATATAGTCACACAAGAGCTGGGATTAATGGTTTCTGCCTAAGACTGACGACATTTATGACAAGGCATAAAAAATATGACAGGCCATCAAAAATTTCATCAAACAGAGCTAGATTCTACCTAAGGCTAATGACCTTCGTGATAGGGCATCACAAGTTTGGTAAGCTACCACGAATGTCGTCACTTAGGAGCTGGTTTCTGCCTAAGGCTGACGACCTTCATGATAGGGCGTCACAAATGTGGTAAGCTACCACGAATGTTGTCACTTAGGAGTTGGTTTCTACCTAAGGCTGACGACCTTCGTGATAGGGCATCAAAAATATGGTAAGCTACCACAAATGTCGTCACACTATTTACAGCCTGATATGTTGGAATAAAATAGGAATAACTCTTTGCTCTGATATTGTATTTAGGAAAAATTGATATCGTTGGAAATATAATTCAATTATATATCTGTTGATAGGTCATGAGATCAAAAATTCTAAGTTACATAAGATATATTCTTATTTGAAGTTGACTATACAAATATTCTTTCGAAGATTTCTTTCGATAAGGAATGTTTTAATTCGTTTGACAGCTGGGATTTATTTAAAGCCCTAATATACTCTAACCTACTCATAAAACTATAAAATAACCATGATTTACTATGCATGATATTGGTACATGGCTCTAATAGTGTTTTGAATTTTGTAGGGTACTACAGGATATCTCAAAGACGGCCTTTAAGACCTGTTATGATCACTATGAGTTTTTACTGATGTCTTTTGGACTAACTAATGCCCCAGCCTCATTTATGGATTTGATGAACCTTGTGTTCAGACCCTATCTTGTCTCCTTCATTATATTGTTCATTAATGATATTCTTGTGTATTTGAGGAGTAATGAGGAGCATGCGCAACACTTGAGGATTATAGTCTAGTTATTATGAGTGTATGTGCTTTTCGCCAAGTTCTCTAAGTGATGTTTTATCTTGATTTAATATCATTTCTTGTACACGTGGTGTCCAAGGTGGGTATTATGGAAAGCCCAACTAAGATTTCAGCAATTCGTGATTAGGCTAGTCCTACGTTTCTAACTGAGGTTCATAGTTTTATTAGTTTAGTTGGTTATTATAGGTTCTTTATTGAGAGATTTTCTCCCATATCAGTCCCTATGACTAGATTGACTTAGAAGGAGATTCCTTTTTGATGGTCCGAGGAGTGTGAGTTGAGCATTGGAAAGCTCAAGATTTTTCTCACTTTAGCCGTGGTGTTAGCCCTTCTAGTTTAGGGGAAGGGATTACCAATATTTTTGATGCATCTGGTGTTTGTCTTAGATGTGTTTCTATGTAGCAGAGTCTTGTCATTTCCTCTGCTTCTAGGCAACTTAAGGTGGATTAGCTCAAATACCCCACTCATGATATAGATTTGGCAGCGATTGTTATCACGATCAAGATTTGGAGGCATTACTTGTATGGTGTGCAATGTGATATTTTTGTTTATCATCATAGCCTTCAACATCTTATGACCTAGCAAGAGGTTCATACTCACCAGAATAGATAGATGAAGTTTCTAAAGAACCATAATATTTCTATCTTATATTATTTAGGTAAGCCGAATATGGTGACTGATGCCTTGAGTTGCAAGGTATTTAGTATGGGTAGTTTGGCATGTAAATTAGTTTCTTAAAGTCCCTTGGCGTAGGACATACAATCTTTAGCCAATTTGATGGCTCGGCGTGATAATTTTGATCCCATGAGGATTTTTCCTTATTTGTAGGCGAGGTCTACCCTGTTGGAGAAATGAGGATAGTAAGTTGTTCCTTTTATATGATCGGGTAGTGAGTAGTGAGTTTGGAAGACATACCATAGATTCTAAGGGTATCTTTAGATTTTAAGGTCGTATTTGTGTTTCCCGACTTGATTGATTTTGCCAATTTTGCATGAGGATCATAGCTCTAGATATTCTATTCATCCCGGTATGACCAAGATGTATATAGATTTTAGGAAACTTTATTTGCAAGATGGTATAAAGACAGATTGGTAGACTATATAGCTCAATCCCTATGTTGTCAGCAAGTTAAGGTCGAGCATCAGTATCCAAGTGATTTTACTTAGAGACAACCAATTCCTAAGTGGAAATTTAAAAGGGTTACCATGGACTTCATTTGTGGTTTGCCTTGTGCTTTTTGAGGTCACAGTGGTATTTGGGTTATTGTGGATCATTTGACCAAGTCAACATATTTTTTTCCTATTTACATGACCTTCCGTGTTGAGATATTAGCCTAGATTTATGTTTGAAGGATAGTTTGTATGCATAGGGTCCCTGAGTCTATTATGTCAAATCATGGTTCTATATCTACTCCGTGGTCTTAGAGAGCATTTAAGGAGGTGTTGGGTACTCGAGTAGATTTGAGTATATACTTTCATGTGCAGACGGATGGTCAGTGTAAGAGAACTATTCAAGGGTGTGAGGATATGCTCTAAGCCTGTGTTATGGACTTTGGACTATAGTGATATCAACACTTAGCACTGAAAGAGTTTGCCTACAACAATAGTTACCAATAGAGTATTGAGATTCTGCTTTATGAGGCATTGTATGTTAGGAGTTTTTGTTCTCCTATTGGATGGTCTAAGCCTTCTGAGGTTAGACCCTGCGGCATAGATTTTCTTCAGGACTCATTAGATAGAGTCAAGGTGATTCAGGATAGGCTGGGAGTAGCCTAGAGTAGGCAAAAGGCCTAGGCGAATCATAGGCTTTGTGCCTTGAGATTCAAAGTTGGTGATTCGGACCTCCTTCATATTTCACCTATGAGAGGTGTGATGAGATTTGGGAGGAAGGGTAAGATTAGCCCTCACTATATTGGTCCTTTTGAGATCCTCTATGTAGTGGGAGAGATATCTAATGAATTAGCTATACCTCTAGACTTTTGCACTATTTATCTATTTTTTCATGTCTCTATGTTGGCAAAGTATATTCCTAATCTTTCTCACATGCTTACATGGGATTCGGTCCAGTTAGACAGCAGTTGTCCTTTGTGGAGGAGCCCGTGCTTATTTTTGCTAGTGATGTGAGGCAACTACGTTCTAGAGAAATTCTAGTAGTCAAGGTTCAGTGGAGGCATTGACCAATAGAGGAAGCTAATTGGGAGGTCGAGAGTGAGATACAGGCCCAGTATCTTTATTTTTTTGAGACTTGAGGTATCTTTTTTGTTTTTAACTTTTGGTGATGAAATTCCCTTAGTAGTGGATATTGTAATGATCCTTTAAGTCATTTTCTGCATTCTTACTTATTTTCTCTAATAGAGTTTCTCCGTAGCTGCCCCCAAGTAATTAGTGACTTCCTGGAACTGATAGATTGGTTACCTGGCAGTTCATTTGGTTTTTAGAACAACTTTCCCAATTTGAAGTATTTGTTGGTTCTTATTGACCACCAAGTGAAAACTTCAGTAAAATGACCTTAAATGTGTAATCCGACATCTCCAACGCATCGGAAACATCAAAATCTATATGGTTACATATCTTATTTGCTTGAAACAAACTACGGATGTATCTCGATGCATTGGAAAAAGCTTAGAATAAGATTCTAAGCTTCTGTTGATGCCTGGCTTATAGAAAGATATCATGACCACGGTGGGTGAGGTGCGAATGCAGTGCCGCAATTGCTGCCAAGAAGGGTTCGCGACTGCGCTACCCGAGCCTTGGGAAATGCCTATTTAAAGGGTGTCTTGCTTAAAATTTTGCTATTTGTGCCTCCCTCTTGAGCTCTAAAACCCCAATAGATTGCAAACTCTTCAAAGTGAGTCTTTTCGGTTGATTAAGAGCTTGAATAACTTGTGTTATCCATTTTTGCTACAAATTTACGGTAACACTCCTTCTAGTTTAGTATTAATTTCTAGATTTCTAGACCCAAAACCCCTAATTCTTTTAGGCTCAATTGTAGCCACAAATTTCATAAGGGTTATAGCTCCCTAATAATAGTTGACCAATGGGTTGGTCTCAGAATCTCATTTTCCAAAAATGGGACCTGCTTGTGGGGTTTTATGTCATTTTGGATCCATGGCATAATGGTGCCATAATGGGTATTGTTAATCCTATAATGTTGCTTAGATTATGTTATTGATAGCTTGGCTCATGGAAGAAGCTTCAAGAAAAGGAAAGGCAAAGCTCGTTTCTTTGTGAGTTACTTGGACTCAAGGTAGGTTAGACTTAATAGTAGTTAGATTGGGCTAAATTGTAGTGTATTTATGATATCTTGTGAAATTTGGTGGGGTTTTAGATCATAAATGGTTGAATGATTATACTTGGGATTAGTCGATCCTCGTACGTTATTAAACATGTTAAATATGATGCTTGGCTATAGCCTAGAACCTTGGATTGTTCTACTTGTAGTCTCATAAATTGTATGAGATTACTTTAGTTATTCTAATAGAGGAGAATAATGTTGTTAACTAACCTTATGAGTATGTTGACCTAGATATTACTAGTTATGAATTGGCTATAGTGTTTGGGTTGACTTAGAAAGGATACTTGAAGAAGATTTTTCCTCATAGACCTAGTAACGATGGATAAGCCCTTATGGTATGATTGATATAACCTAGCCTAATTTTGGGTAGAAGTTAATCTTGAAGAAGTGAACTTTGGTATGATTCGAATTTAGGAGTGGGACTTCACCCACCTTCTACTTGAACTATGTAAATCCTTAGTGACCTAGCTACTAGAGGAATGTCTATGTTACATTATTGAGGTTATAATGGTTAAACTCAGTTGTCGCTTATGCATTTGGTTAGTGGTTTGATAATGTGTATACTTGATTGATTATCTTTTCATTATGGTAGCCTTGGAAATTATTGTAAATTGAACCTATGGTTATGCTATCGCTAGGTTTATTTATGAGTTCACCAAATGAACCTCTAATTATGTTACCACTATTACTATGACCCAAGACTAATGATTAAGCTAATGTTTATATGAAGGATTTTCCTTCAGAGTTAGTATTGTGAAAAGTATGAGTAAAAGAGGCATCTAGAGAGCATGCACTTGACTTATAATTGACTTGCTTATAAACACGTTAATTTGTAAAAGTGGTGATTGCGTATATCATTTAGATACTCATGTTCATGTATCTACTTATATTATGTAGTGATGATTAATAGTAAAGTATGATGTTATGTGTTATCTTACATCACTTATACTCTATTATTCTTGGTTGTATAAGCTTATTGAATTTTCTACATATGTATGCATATAATGATGTTATGATGATGCCCAATGGTACCGGAGGATATTTTTAATTTATGATGATACTCGGTGAATCCGGAGGACATAATAATGTTATGGTGGTGCCCAGTGAATTCAGAGGATGTAATAATTTTATGATGATGCTCGGTGAATCCGAAGGATATATTGATGTTATGATGATGCCCAATAAATCCAGAGGATATAATAATGCTATGATGATTCCCGTTGAATACAGAGGATATAATGATGTTATGATGATGGTCGATGAATCCAGAGGATATATTTATGTTAGGATGTTGCCCGGTAAATCTGGAGGAAATAAAGATGCTATGATGATGCTCGGTGAATTCGAAGGATATATTTATGTTATGATGATACCCGGTGAATCCAGAGGATATATTGATGTTATAATAATTCCCAGTGAATTTAGAGGATATATTTATGTTATTATGATGCCCATTGAATTCAAAGGATATAATTATGTTATGATGATTCTCGATAAATCTGGAAGAGGTAATGATGATATGATGATGCCTGGTGAATCCAAAAAAGGTAAAGATGTTATGTATAGTGAGTATATATCAATGTATGATTGTATGTAAGGGTATGCCGCGTGTGATCCTTGTTACCATTAACTACTAGATTAGAGTTTTGATCTTTGTTAACTTTAATTAGTAACTAGAAGTAGATTATGCCAAGCATTGGGTTATGTCTAATTGATATGTGTAATCTTGGGTAGAACCAAGGGCTCACCTAGTAAATCTACTTGATTTATATGAATGGTTACATTATGGAATTTTCCCTAGTAAAGTGGCTTATATGATAACTAGTTGTCTTTAATAAATGACTATGAATTTTAGGCTAGAATCCTTGTGAACTTGTTGGTGGACCTTACTTAGCTAGAAAATGGAAACTAGTCCTTAAGGTTGTGATATGCTCTATGATAATAGTCATAGTATTATATGATGAGTGGTTAGGTTTACATCTAGTATATGATGTCGTGGTTGCTTAATTGATGACTTATATAATTTTGAGGCTAACTAGAAGACAATTTTGTGATTGCTGAATATATAATAGTGTTGGTAACTTGTAGCTTTTCATTATCTGGTGACTAGTAAACTATTAGACTTGCAAACTAATGTCTCATAGGAAAGAAGTCTAGATAGTATAGGTTAGACATGATGTTTATTAATGAGTTAAAGATTAAATAACTATATCACCATGTTATGGTAGTAACGGATTCATTGTGTCAAATTATGGTATTGATGATAATTGTAAACCTTGGTAAGAGACTATGGTAGAATGTACCACCCACAGCTTTGGTGAGTTGCTTTTGTAGTTGTGCATTGATAGGTTGATGAATTGATCTGTTGGTGTACTCTCCAGTGTTATGGGATGCTGTGAGACTAATTTGATGTGAAAGAACCAAAAGAATTTTTGAGTTGTGAATTGAATATAAAGTAAAAAATGCAGAAAAGTAAGATCTTGGACAGTTAATAAGGAGAAACCAAGGGTTAAAGCACTGCGAACAATCATACTAATTTAATGAACTTTGTTAGTTAGAACTACATCATTGAGCAGGAATGTGAGAACTAAGCAAAATGTATTAATATTTCATCCCTTAGTAAATGAAATAAGGCTTCTAGGTATATATCTATCCTAGATTCTAATTCAGATCCCGTAATTTTTAAAATAATAAGAACCTTACTCTATTTAACCTCACATTTTATCCTCTCAATCCCCCTTTAAAGATCAGAAAGATTACAATGGATGTTTTCTTAGGGTATATAATTCATAAAATAGTAATAACAAGGATAAATTAACAACCAACTATTATATGAAATAAAAATCAAATAAGTTCATAGCAATAGTAATCATATTCTTCACCTTAAGATCGGAAAGGGGGATTTTAGCCACTAATGGATATAAATGTAATCAAGATCAACAAAAACATGATATAATCCATAAATAATATAAATTAATAAAATAAAAATCCTATTCGAAGTGTTTTCAAGTCCCTCTCTAAGTTTCAAAGTTGTCAAACTTGCTAAACACCAAGTTCAAGTTTCCTATTTATAGAAAAATGATTTTGACCATGTAAGGAATAAGGTGTGAGGCGCAATGGTCAGTCCATGGGAGTAAGGGTCATTCTTACATGGTTAGTCCACTTGAATGGGGGTCGTTCCACAATGGTTAGTCCAGTGGAATGTGGGTCGCGCCGCCCCTTTATCACGAGGACACACTGGAAACTCCATCTTAATTCCTAAACTCATCTTGTGCATTTTTCCTTCCATACCAAGACTTATGTTGTTGTTTCCCCTTGATTTACAGCTTGTTTATCATCCATATATCATCAAAATCAACTCACCAATCATACTATAGCATCAAACACTATGTATTAGTGTTCAAAACAACAAAACGTTCAAGACAATAAACTAAAAACTTAGGCTAAGAAGTAGTTTTCCCCATTTTGATCTTTAACTTAGTTTTGACTCTTGTCTTGATTCAATTAAACAAGTTTTTTCATAGATAATTACACAATCATGCCATTAGGAACTCATTTCACTGACTCAAATCCATAGGGATCAACTAGACAAAAACGTAGCTCAAGCTCGTAACACTAGTTTTCTCATATGAACTCTAACTGACAAAATTAAGTACAAACTTGTTTATAAAACACCTTAAACATTGCAATCAAATACTTAAACACTTAGATGATCAGTTATATCCTTATTAACACACTAAACACACAAGAAGTCCTCAAAATAAGACTAAATAAGCCCGGATAACAAGACGGGTGCAAAAATCCACCTTAAATCAGCAATTAAGCCAGATCACTCAAGGATCTAAAAGAACAACAATAGGGAAAATATCATGCATCCTATTTTACATAAACAAGCCATCTTTATCATGTAAGATTATATCCAAATCACTCAAAGAACAAACATAATAATGACAACACATAAACCTATTTCACTCAAGGAACCAATATGGTCAAGAAAACACATAATACCTAGCCTGTTCAATGAACCATCATAGTCACATGTACCTTGTACATACATGCTAAGGTACTTATTGTTTCACATTAGCTATGACCTTTAGGGGATAAGCTCCTATTTATATACAAAAATATAAATTATCAAGAGTTTTCAAGCTTATATCATTCAATACCGTGGATATTTCAAAATACTAGTACATTAAATAATAATGGCAGATATCACAATGATCACAACATAATTATAACAAAAACAATAGTTGTGCAAAACAAATAAGATTTTATGTAAGTTCATTTCATGAGATTAATACTTAGGATATCAAATAGTCATTTACTTTTCTTGAAGATACATTGTACAAGAAATACTAAGGAATAGTTATCTTGCTCACATAAGACAATTAGGTATCAACTATGCTAAAAATTATCACCGACCTTA
This sequence comes from Capsicum annuum, assembly GCF_002878395.1. Taxonomy (NCBI): domain Eukaryota; kingdom Viridiplantae; phylum Streptophyta; class Magnoliopsida; order Solanales; family Solanaceae; genus Capsicum; species Capsicum annuum. The sequence continues at coordinate 161,404,993 of NC_061113.1, forward strand.
ATCCAAGCCTAAAATGCTCTACTAAAATTGAGCTTTCCCTTTTCTTCAAATTTCTGTTTTGTTGAGGTCTATAAATTGAAATATAACACATAATCAATCAAATGACAAACAATATCAGGGATTACAACCTAATCTCAAACCTCAAGGCTAATTTAATGATTATTCCCTCCATTCTAGGGCTTTTCCACCATGGTTCAACTTAAAACTACTAAGTCCATGGTCACATTAGCAAATTATAGTTATGTAAAATGAGATAATCAATATTTAACTAAAACACAAAGATTTTACAATCAATTTACCCCATTGAACTAGAAAACTCAACTAGGTCAAGGTAAACCCTCCTCAAGACCCGTAAACTTATGATTTTATGATGAACGAATCAAGAAAAACTAGTAAATAGGGATAAATAAATTACCTCTATGAAGATTTCTAGTGGAAAATAGGTGAAAATATCCCCGAATCACCAAAGACCTTTCTAAAATATTTTTAAAAATAATAAATGATTTTTCAGAAATTTCAACATATACAACAATTTACCCCACTAAAGTGACTTGATCTCATTATAGCATTATTGCCATAGAAAAATATACCTATTATAGAAGGAAGCCCATCTTTGACTTCCGCTATATTGGGAAATTCTCTACTATAGTAGTTGGTCCATAACAGCCTACCACCTACTATAGCAGGTCTGGTAAGGCAATAACTTATAAAAGCTCCCAATTTTTCCATTTTAACAATGTACCCTCAAACCATGACATTATAGATAAATTACTTTGCGTCAGGCTTGAAATTGGGAGTTTCATTCACCCAATTTTAGTTCCAAAAGTCCTATGGATTCATTATCATCCTCAAAAAAATAAATCCGTGCTAAATATAAGTAAATCCATTCTTTAATTTCCCTACACCATACCTCATTTAAATTTTGTCCAAGACTATCTTAGCATTAAATTTATACTTTCGAATTTGTGGAAAAGCTTAACCCAAAGTTTTTCAGAACGGACTCACCTATAACGATGAAAAAGTTTGCTAAAATAGATACCAATTTACCCATCGTTCCACTCCACATAATTAAACAAGGAAAAATAAACTAGGTTAAGCAAATAAAAAGTACATGTATCCTCAAGAAAGTAAGGATACTGGTCCCCCAAGTCGTTATATTGTTTCCAGGTGGTTTCTTTAACTAGACGATACTCCCACTAGATCTTTACCAATCATATTTCCATTATTATTAACTTTTGAACATCTCAATCAAGAATGACAATCATATCCTTCTTATAAATAAGTTCCTTAAATAGTAAAACCAAATCCCAATTGGTAACATAATCCCCATAAATATAGTATCCCTTAATAAAGGATATGGATACTGGATGGACCGCTAACAAGCATGTAAACATACCAACGTGTATGCTATCAGAACTACATCATCAAGAACGTTAAATAGATTAATATACCGAGGGTTAAGTTTTCCCTTATTTCTAAATCTCATGACTCCCTTTAGGAGATACCTTAAATAATACGTATTCAATAACCTTGAATGACATATCCCTCACCTTATGGTCTACATATTTTGTTTGCCTATTCTAGGAAAACAACAACTTGATTTAGATGAATATTACGTTTTCCTGAGCTTTCTTCCCCATATCTATGCCCAAAGGTGTCATATAACCTACCTCAAACCATTTAATGTGCGATCTATACCTTCTCATATAAAATGCGTCGAATGAAGCATATTAATCCTAGAGTGATAACTATTATTTTATATAAACTCACACAATACAAAAAACTTATTACAATAGCCACCAAAGTCCATCACACATTCCCTCAACATAACTTTAAGTACTTGAATCATCCACTATGATTGTCCATCAGTTTGGGAATGAAATGTTGCGCTAAAAGTGATTTGGTGTCCAACAAATTGTGCAACCTATCCCAAAGTTTAGAAATATATTGCTTACCTATATTTGAAATGATGGAAAGTGGCACCCAATATAGCCTCACTATCTCTTTGATATACATATTAGCCAACTCCTTAGAGATGTAGTCCACTTTAATCAAAATAAAATACGCTAAATTTGTCAACCTGTCCACTATGGTTGAAATCATGTCATGCTTATCCAAGGTCTCAAGAAGACATACAAAAAAGTCCATAGCTATCCTTTCACATTTCCGCTCAGGAATGGACATCCTTAAGCAAACCACAAGCCTTTTTTTTCCCATACTTTACCCATTGACAGTTGTGATGTTTAGATGCATACTCTACTATGTTCCTCTTAATCCTAAATGGCCAATAATGTTTTCTTAAGTCATAGTAAAGCTTAGTTGCACCTAGATGAATAGAATATTAAGAACCATGAGTTTTAGTAAGAACTTTCTAAATCAAATCAATAACATGTGCAATATATACTTTCCTTATAAAACATAACACTCTTCACATATCAAGTGGAGTGTTTGAAAACTCACTAAATACCACTTTGTTCTAGACTCTATTAAATTTTCCATCTTTGAACTATTTGGACTTAATTTCATCAAGAAATATTTACATTACCATAACACTAACCAACTCTCCTCCCTTTTCTAAAATACTAAACTACATTAATATATATGCTAGAGCTTGCAGTGCCTTAGCCAAGGGTTGCCATGACAACTTCAAATAAGCCATACTACCTATACTTAGCCATACTACCATATTGGCCTTACCAGATTATATGGGATAGCCTTATCATAATCTTTCAACAATTCAATAAATCTCCATTGTCTTAAGTTCAAATCCCTCTACATGAATACATATTGTAGGCTATGGTGGACTGTAAATACCTCACACTTGACACCATAAAGGTAGTGTCTCCAAATCTTGTATACAAAAACTACTACTGCTAAGTCAACTTCATGATTTTGTTAATTCTTTTGATGAAACATTACAACTGCCTCAAAGCATAAGCAATGACATTCCTATCCAATATAATTAAAGCACCCAAACCCAAGCATAAAACATCACAAAATATGACAAAATCCTTACCTTTAACTAGCAATGAAAGAATAGGAGTTACAGTCAAATGTTTTATTTGCTTTTAGATACTCTCCACACACTAAACTAACCATAAAAAGGAATCTCTTTCTTAGGCAACCTTGTCAAGTGAGTATAAATAAAAGTGAAATTCTTTGTAAACCTAAGAGAGTGACAAGAAAGATACATAAAGCTCTTAAGATCAGCCGCAGAGTAAAGCCGAATAGAAATCTTAACTTGCTTAATCTCATAAGGAGCTACCATCACTTGTTTTTTTAAGACTACATGCCCTAAAAAGGAAACTGAAGACAACCAAAACTTATATTTTGAGAACTTTGCCTACAAATATTTTTCGTTAAAAATTCGCTCAAAAATTTGAAGTTAACCTATGTGTTCCTCATTGCTCTTGGAGTAAACAAAAACATCATCAATAAAACTATCTCTAAAGAAACCAAGAAACACATGAAAATATCATTAATCAATCCCATGAATGTGGTTGATGCATTGTTCAATCCTATGAACATCACTAAGAACTCTAAATGCCCATACTGAGTTTTGAAAGTTGTCTTTAGGTATGTCCTCAGGCCAAATTTTTAGTTGATAGTAAACTGCCCTCAAGTAAATCTTGGAGAATACTGAAGTTCCCTACAACTAGTCAAAGAGATCACCTACATAGGGTAAAGGCCAATTATTCCTGATGGTAACCATGTTCAACTGCCTGCAACAAATACGCATCTTAATGCTACCATCTTTCCTTTTATTAAATAAAACTAGAGCACCCTAAGGTGAAGAATTTAGATGTATTAATCCTTAACAAGTAGTACCTTCTTCTATGTTTTAGTTCCCTAGACAATATTGGAGCCATACAACAAAAAGAAATAAAAATTAGATGCATGTCCAGCTCCAAATCAATACAGAAATCAATATCTCTATCTGGAGACATATGAGGCAAATTCGCAGAAAATACCTCCTGAAACTTTGAATCTAGGAAACCTGACTCAATAGAAGGAGACTCTGCACTAACATCCCAAAGATTATCCAGGAAGGCTAAACACCCTTTCCCTACTATATGTGTTAGCAAAACAAAAGATCTGATTCTCATTTTCTTACACTTATACACACTCCCCGCTCTAGTTTATCTTTACCAAGTATTATAGAGTCACTATCTTAGTATTTAATTCAACAGAGCGTGATAGGAAGACAACCAAGTCATACCCAAAATAATGTTAAAATTATGACTGTAGAAAATGACAAAGTCTGCCCAAGTCAAAAAACCTATAAATAATATAGAATAGACAACATACACATGGGTCACCACCATAGAATCTCGAATCGAAGTTGAAACATGTACATGAGAATTGAGTAAATCTATACCCAATAAAAATCTAGCAGATAGATAAAAGTAAGTTAAACGCACATCAAACAAAATAGAGTCCGTCCAATCATAGAAAAGAATAGTACATGTAATAACAATATGAGACATTTCAACCTTATAATTCATTGGAAGGCCAAACAATGAGTTGTATAATTAAGTTTGGCACTCTCTCATGCATGTTGTGCTCCACCGTTTCTTGTATTACCATTACCTTTTTTTTCCACCACGACTTCCCTGATTATTACCCCATCTACCCTATCGATGACCCCTACTATTAGAACCATTACATCCACCTGTTGGAACCAGGACCTTGGTCTACTATTGTGTCTGATTATCTATCTACCTCAAATTACACTCTTTCTAGAAGTTTCTTACCGCACCATAACAATAACAACCTCGTTCAAGAGAAAGCATGCTGGCCGAAGAATAAGAAGATCCTTGGCCTTTAATAATTGAGAGTTGTTGAGTATCCCTTAAATGACAACATATAATTGATGGAAAAACTATCTAAATAGGGGAAACTTGATAATCTTATAGGTTGTAACCACTGGAATCTATCAACAAAAGTTACCCACATTTTAGGACTTCATCAATAATACCTTAGCCTAACCAACCCATTTAACTCCCTCAAGTTTCTTCACCTAATTAAACATCTTATTGAAAATCTTTAATGCAGAATTTATGTGAATAGAAAATACCAACAGATCACTATTTAAACCATTAACAAATTACCAAGTCCTCTCCTTCCTAGTACCAAACAACTAGGTAGAATAGCAAGGAAAAGAATAGAACCTAACCTTATAGGCTAAAACTAACACACTTCCCTACTAAAGAGATAGAAGCATCTTACTTATGGTCATTAAGGGTACGGGGCACATAATTCAGCAAAAATAGGGCATGCAATTAATCCTAGATTAATAAATGAAGGAATGGTGATCGATGCTCAACATAGGATCTCTACCAATTTTAGCACCTCTACAGTTGGATAGTCATAATCTCAACATCATAGTTCTACAAAATACCAAATTTGTTTAACATTATATAGCTGTTAATGATGGACTCAAATGCATCCCCAGTCTCAGCACTACGAAATGAAAGAGGTTTTATTCAAAACTTTACTCAGCAACCCATGTTTAGTACAAGTTATATTAGGGCCTATCATAGGATAAAGGAATACATCAGTACTTAAAACCTCATAAACTCTTAAGTGTTATGGTGGTGGCGAGATAAGTACCCAAAACCTATATAATGACCCTCCAGGTAATTTTTATAATTTTTATGTGTTCAAGGATTTTGAGACTTCCCACAGTGGATACAAGTCATTTAAGAATTACTAGAACAATAGGTTTGGTTATCGGATAGTTCCTTTGGATTTTAGGCTTATATTGTGATTTTGGAACTTTTACTGCTTAGGATTTGGTCTCAGCCAAAAACACCTCTAGATGACCTCAAACTAGAACTTTGATTGCCCAATAATCTCGAAAACATTAATTTTAGGCTTGGGGGACCCTTGGTTTAGGTTTCAGTACATCCTAAATCGTTTTAGGCTATTGGGATACTTAAAAAAATAGAACTATAGGTGTGGTCCATTGATAATGCTCAACTTACACGTTCAATTTAGTGCAAGGAGGTCATCCTCAATATATTTACCCACCTTTGGAGTCGTAGTTGAATCCACGAGGAACAATGTTTGTCGCAGTCAAGTTACTTCGAAATAATAGATACAAGATAAATCTAAACCAATGTTACAATAAGATAAAAATTAGGGAGATATGTATCTACACTAATGTTTCTTTTTGGGTTTTCCTAGTATAATTTTGGGGCTACAAATAATTAGAGTTTTAACAGGTATGCACGGATCTTAGGACTATTAAATACTAATAGAGTGATATATGGGTGTTAGCAATAAACATCAATTAAGTAAGTCAAATATGGGTAGGTTTGGTTATAGATTTTGATGCTAGTCTTTCAACAAAACACCAAACTTTTACCCATTGATTCTTTCAAATATCTAACAGGTTTGTTCAACATTTGGTAACCACAACCTCGATCTAGGAATCCCTATTTATAGAATGATACCCATGGTATAGTCAACCTCAAATTCACCCTTATGTCTAAGATGGTGAAAATTTAGCAAACTACACACACAATTGTCTATCATTTCTTAGTTTTCCACATCTCTCTTTCAAGGATGATATGGATTCCTAAACTTCATTGAAAACCCTTTTTTCAAAGATGGCTTTAGGTTTTCTAGAGTATGGAGATCTCACTCATCATACCCATATGGGTATTTGGGCCTTTCATCCATCAAACCCCAACCAAGTGAGCATAGCTATGATAAAACCCATAAATATGAACTACTAAATAGAAGCTAATCAATAACAACCCACACATACTTTAATCCTTATTAACACATAACCCCAAGACGAAGATCTAGCTACTCATAAGATAAATATGCATAGATATACACATAATCTCCATTGATGTGATTTGTTGAAGATTACGTGAATATTACTTCAAACTTGGCATACCCATAAATCAACAATTGAAGTGAGATAATTTTTCACTTTAAAAGTGTCTAATAAATTCTTTACCCAAAAATTATACAATATTTTCTTCTCTAAAATATGGAGTCTATGAATTCAAGAGCTAAAACTAAAAATTTTAGAAGATGGAATATGATCTATCATGCTAGGGGGCTTGAATAATTTTGTCAAAATTTGGATCAGCCACGTGCATCTCTTGTTTCACCCTTGGCTTGATTTCTTCTGCTAAGCCGCGATCGTGCGGGTCTAGCTGCAATCGCGGTTATGTGACCACTGGTAGCTTCTGTGATTCCAATTGGATGACTTTTGCTTGACTTCCACGATCGAAGTCAGCAGACCGCGACCACGGTACCAGAGGCCTTGCTGCTCTATATCTTCAACTGCACTTTTCTTGCTCCCTTTTGATTATTTTCAGCTCCAATCCACATCTTTTGATCTCCTTAACTCTATGAATGTAAAGAGTAGATATTACGGCATTTTATCACCTATATGTCACATCCATTCATTCAAAATAATGTAATATGCACAATTGTTTAGTGAGAATGAGTGGTAAAATCATCACTCATCAACACCCCCAATATAAAGCATTTTCTTGTCCTCAAGTAACAACACCTCTTACCATGAGACAATAATTTTCTATGCCCAAACTTTGTACCTTAAATCTCTCAATGACTTCAACTTTAGTCGCAACCACAATTAGCTCATTGCACATGGGCTAAGATAATTTCCACCGCCCCTTCATAATAAGATGCAATATTCAAGGATACATAGGACATTAAGAGCAGTCAAGAAACAACAAGTACTCTAGAGTTTTCTTTCTATTGACCACAACTAAGCTCTACTCCTTTTGCTTCATTGCTCGGAAGGTGACAAAATCACCCACCTCAATTTGTTTCATATGTCAACCTCACAAGAAAAAGAATTTCACACACCAAGAACTTTCAATAAGGAATTTTAAGTGTAAAAACTCTCTCCCTAAAAAAAGAAATCTCAATGCAACAATTTTCATACTATAGGATTTCCCCTATTTTCAATTGCCACTACAACGAGAGTAAATGGTCAGAGATCTCAAAGGATTTCTTAAGCTTGCAATGTATGTTTAGGCTATGGTAGGATATCATTTCGAACAACATGGATACAAACTTTATTGAACATCTACATCACGCTTTTCAATCCTCTTATTTGACTATGGGCCAATCTTCTTTGTTATGTCTCTTTTATCATGCTTTCTTTTTGCTTCCTTTTTTCTACCTATTTCTTTCGTCTATTTTTCTCGCAACTTTCATATAATTCATTCATTTTGTGGGATCCTTTGTTTTTGTATTCCATTATTTTCAATAATTAGGGAAATTCGGCATTTCACTAATAATTTTGTGGCCTCACACACCCCAACTTAGGTTTCTATCCTCAAGTTACATTTTTAAGTTCAAGGAGGGTTTGGTTCAAAAAAGGGATAAAAAAAACGGATCATAGGTTGTAATGAGTTCCCCAAATAAAAGTTCAAAGGCTCAAAGTGGGTACTAGTAATTATAATTATGCATGGGTAGGCTTTTTAGGCTATAGTGGGTTCGTAAATCACAAGGGTGGCCTAAGATTTTTTCTCCAACCACATACAGTTAAAATTTGTTTTGAAACGCTAACAGACAAGTTCTAGATAACACAAGTGTCCAAAAGATGAATAATAAAATCTCACCACACATGGCATGCAAAATTCATCAAGGTGGCTTAAATGTCCCTTCCACAAGAGACAAAATGAGCGTATCTATTTCTATTCATAAGTCAAAATTTATGAAGCCACAAAAAGTGAAAAAGTTTGGTTACATAATTGCTAACGTCCATGCCTTGGATTTTAAAAAAAAAATTGGATGGAGGGGGTGTTCATTTTGTAATAGCCTCTCGCACAATTTGCTAAACTATGGCTACAACCAAAGCCTTAGTATCACATTTAGGCTCAAAAAGGTAAAACTACCTATATGGCTACTTAGACTTCACCAATGGTGTACAAAGTGGCCCCAACTTTACAACATATAGTTCCACATGTACTTAGACATCCCTAATAATTTTGACAGTTATGCTATGGGTACTCAGAATTCCACTGCACCAGTGTCTCAAAACCTAAACACGATGCTTTACCCTCAAGAATGTCATCACTCAATCTATCATAGGGAAAAGTTAGTCATATATCATCAAAATTGAAATACAAGTAAAAGAAAAACTAAGACCAAAAACCATATGATAATCCATAAAATGTGGGCACCATCAGAGTGCCCAAAGATGTATCATATCAAAACCAAATTAAAAAAAAATATCAAGAGTGTCATCCCAAATCATCATAATAATAAATATCCAACAACAATCAAAATAATACAAATTCGGGGGCACCTCTAACTAAAAGAAATACAGTATCATCACTACATGTCCAATTAAATAAGAGCAAGAGGGATCTCCCTAAATCTGCATCTGCATCAGGAGCTGCTCTCTTTAATTGACTCTGGACCCTCATCACCCACATCACCAATCGACCAAGCAGTAGGGGCCTTGTCTACACTATCCAATATCAGTGAAGGTAGCCGCTTATTGGGTTTTAGCACCTTGAAGATTCCCTTTACCCCCTTACACAACTTCTTGAATAATTTATCTCTTTTCTTTTCTCTCTTTACCATCTTTTCATATGAATTTTTTAGGACACTATTTACTCCTTTTATGGCTAAGTAGGCTTTCTCCACACTGGCAATAGAGGACCCCTATTTCTTATACTCTTTATGGTATGTGTCATAATCTTATTGAGACACGTATGAGTGGTGGGTGGTTGATGGCTCTCCTAGTCCCTAAGTATACTTGGACACTATCTCCCAAACCTCTCTCATTTGAACTGAGATGTCATCTGATGAAAGTCTAAAGGAATCTGTGTCCTATTGGGATGATTTGCCCGTGTCCGTCTTTTTTTGCTTACTCTAACCTGGGGTACCATCACCTTTGAATTTGAGTAGGTAGATAAGGGAGACTGGACGCACCCATATACTACAGTATACTTATTAACTTCTCCACTCTTGAAAAGCTCAGTTATAAGGAAAGGAACAAAAGGTGAGTACCTCTGTGATTCTTGAAATACCTTCACTTTGAAAGAAAAATCTCATCTACATTAATAGGGATGCCAAATAGGATGCAAGACACCATCCGAGCTCTCAAATTTGTGACAAAGGTCATATAGGTGCATGGTGATACTCAACTACATATGATGTTCAACCAAAGCTAGTCTTCTGCTATGAAGTCCTTCATCAAAATATCTCTCTTTGTGATGGACACAGGAATATATTTTTGTGGACATAAAATGTTGGACTTCTAGGTCCTTGGAGAGCCCATACACCCATGAACCTGCTCTGCTATGAAGTCCACTTACTTACCCCAAATTATTATCTCAGGGTTTGTAAGAGAAACTATATTGAGGTTTCCGTAGAACTCACACATCAACTTCTCATTTGCATAGCAGGGTTCTGAGAAAAAGAACATCTACAGGGTTGCAGTAAGCCTAGCATGAAATTTTGGGAGCTTCTTCTCCACCTTGTCTAAGATAATGCCTCTTTTAAGGAGTGGATTCATCCTATGGAATTCTTTATAGTAGTTGTGCAGGCATTGTGTGGCCATGAATCGAGTATCATCAAAATCTCCTATTTTCTAGGCTAAGAACTTGTAGCAATGAACCTCAAGCCAATATTAGTATTTTCTCACCAAAAAATACTAGAACAAATAAGTAAACTCTTATGGTAGTGTTATGTGAGATTTTGGGGGTAGAAGAGGATCTGCAGAAGTTTTAAAGTCTGCCTAAAACTGCCCTCAGGTATGGTGATCGTGGAGTACTAACCGTGATCACTGTGTTGTGATCATGGTCTTTGAGAACACAATCATGGTACTCGAGACCAGATTTTACAGTTTTTGTATAGTGTTCAAAATGTAGTTTTACCCCAATACTTTGCTTAACTAGGCATGAAAACATTATAAATAGAGAATTTTAAGCCTAAAGTATGCATGACAACCCCAAACTAAAAGAACTTGAACATTTAATTGGTAGGGGCTGTTTAATCGCACACATGGTATACACTTCAATTTAAGTGGTTTAAGGCTTAATTTTTGGTACTCAAAACTTCCCCAATAGTGTGTACACTAACTAAAATAGCTAACTACAACACAATAGCAACTAAGCATGAATTTTGTAAAGAAAACATTATTTTAGGCCCTTTTTATACATTATGAGTTCAAAGCATGCAATTATATCAAAATCAAGGTAGTTGAGACAACTTACAAAGTTAGATTATGCTATTAAGATGAGATGAAACTTGGTTATCCAATGCAATAAAAATAGAGAGGATTTTGTGAGAAATTTAGAGAGGGGAATAGGAAAAATAGGCATTGGGATGGTCATTTAACCAGATTTGACCGTGATCACGGTCCTAGTTACGCGATCACGGTCATGCAGCCTCTGTGACCACTGTGACATAGACTGTAGTTATGTAACTGAGACCAAACAATCAGGTTTTTGCACTGCTTGTTTAGTCAAAATTGCCAATTTCACACGTTTTTTTTCAAAGTCAACAAAAATTCCTCTTAGGATCAACATTTCATGGATTGTGCATGCATAAACAAAAATGAAATATACTCTACCATGAACAAATAAAAAGGATACGAGCCACTTTTCGTGGCGTGATGGGTTGCCTACCATCTAGCACTCAGTCTAACATCGCGACACAACTCCTTTACCATTTTATTTTACGTTTCCACTTAGAAGATTTGAATCTCCATCCCAACTTTTGTTTAATATAAAATGAGCAGCAGAGGGACAGAAGATTCAAATATTCTAAGATGAAACTTGGAAGATGTGAGGACATGGAAAGCAAGCTTTGATCTCACCATCTTATTGACTTAAATCTTTTACCCAATTTGAAATTAAATTTCTGAGTTAGCTTTTTAGGTAAAAATGGGCACATCAATAGACCACTCCTTGTATATTAGAATTTATGTTCCTTGGCCATTGATGGATGGGGTTCCATATGGCCTTTTAGAATTCTAAATTCCAAAATATAAGAATTTGACTCCTTCTCACCATGATGCACCATTTGCTCGGAGTAATGGATCCTTATCATATCCTCTAAGAATAATGGTGAAAAGTGGTTTGAATATGATGTAACTCCTACTTTTGGGTTAGCCTCCTCCAAAGCATCTTCACCCCGAAATGAACTAGAGTCATCATAAAAGGTTAGCATTGATTCTTATTTTTACTCTAGTATTATTTATTTTATATTGGCTTTTTCTACCTCATATGATTTAGATTGTTGGGAAGTCCCTGAGGAATCTTTGCTACCGATCCCATCATCATAACTTAGTTTCTCTTTTTGATGGACCTTCTCTTTGGAAATAGGCATGGTTGTAATGTTTGCAATAATTATGTTCTTTCCCAATTCCCTTGCCGTTAAATTTGCCTATTTGAACACCCCGTAAGATTGATGAAATTTTTGTACATTCTCCCATATTATAGTTACCAGATCCAAAATAGTTTGAAGAACTAATCCATGACCAATGGGTCCAGTTTGTTTCTCCTCCTTCTTCTCATCATAAGACCTATCAATATTATAAGAAGAACCCAATTCGATTAGTATAATAGGGGAAGGCGACATTTGGACAATTATCCTAATGTTCATTTCAACCACTACATAATGAGCACCTATACTCCCAATGGGGAGTATTGTTACAATCTATCCTGAAGTATGCTCCTTCATAGATTTGACATGGGTTGTCAGGATAGGAATTCCAATTGCCAAAATCATTATTGTAGAAAGATGCCATACTGAAAAAAATGAATTAAAATCTAACTACTAAGAAAAATCCCAAACAAATATATACAAGCTTGAATTCAAGCAATTAGCTAAAATTTCAAACTAACTTAATACGCCAAATTGTTCCCTAACTATGACTCCATTTTTTATAACGTTCAACTTACATATTTAATATAGTGCAAGGCATTCTTCGTCAATAATATTTACCCAACTTTAGAGTCGGGGTTGAATCCACGAGGAACAATTTGAGTGGAAATGAAGTTAATTCAAAATAATAGATACAAGTTAAATTCAAGCCAATGTTACAAGAAAATAAAAATGGGCGAGATATGTATCTACACTAACATTTCTTTTTAGGTTATTCTAGTATAGATTTTGGGCTATGAATAATTAGAGTTTTAACAGGTATTCATGGATCTTAAGATTATGCACTATTGAGGGAGTGATATGTGGTATTAGCAATTAACATCAATTTAGTGAGTCAAATATGGGTAGGTTTGGTTATAGATTTTGATGCTAGTCTTTCAACAAAACACCAAACTTTTAACCATTGCTTCTTTCAAATACCGAATAGGTGTTTTCAACATTTGGAAACTACAACCTCAATCTAGGCATCTCTATTTCAAATATGATACCCATGGTATAGTCAATCTAATATTTACCTTTATGTTTAAGATGGTGAAAATTTAGCAAACTACACACACAATTGTCTATCATTCCTTAGGTCTCCACATCCCTCTTTCAAGGATGATATGGATTCCTAAACATCACCCAAAAACCTTCATTACAGATGGCTTTGGGTTTTCTAGTGCATGGAGCCTTCACTCATCATACCCATATGGGTATTTAGGGATTTCCCCCAACAAACCCCAACCAAGTTAGTATAGAAATGATAAAACCCATAAACATGAACTACAAATTAAAGCTAGTCACTAACAACCCACACATACTTTAATCCCTATTCACTCATAACCCCAAAAGGGAGATCTAGCTACACATAAGATAAATAAGAATAGATATACCAATAATCTCCATTAAAGTGATTTATTGAAGATTAAGTAATAAAGTGATTTATTGAAGATTAAGTAAATCTTACTTCAAAATTGACAATCCCAAAAATCAACAATTGAAGTGAGATAATATTTCACTTAGAAAGTCTCTAATAAATTCATTACCAAAAAATTATACAATATTTTCTTCTCCAAGAAAATGAGGCTAGGAATTCAAGAGCTAAAACTAAACAAATTGGGTATATAGAATATGATTCATCATGCTAAGGGTTGGAATCATTTTGTAAAAATTGGGATTAGCCATGTGTATTTCAAGTTTTGCTCTTTGGCTGATTTCTTCCACTAAGCTGTGATTGCGCGGGTTTGGCGACAACTGTGGTTACGGCCCATGGGTAAATTCTGTGATCGCAATTGGATGACGTTTGCTTGACTTCCATGATAACGGTCAGTAGACCATGACTGCGGTACCTGAGGCATTGCTGCTCCAAGTTTTCAGCTGCACTTTTCTTGCTCCCTTTGGATTATTTTCAGCTACAATCTACATCCTTTGATATCCTCAACTCTATGCCTGTGAAGAATGGATATTAGTGCATTTTATCACTATTATGTTTCATTCATTTATTCAAAATAAGGTAATGTGCGCAAATACTTAGAGAGAATAAGTGGTAAAATCATCCCTCATCAACTATATATTTAGACAAAATAATCTTGAATGTAAGTTTTTATCATTCCATTGAGTTTAGAATGTATAATTATAAATGGTAGCATAATTCATTTGCAGACACGGGGTTTCCAACGAATGTTGAGTACCCAATAAAATTTTATATTGGACTTGGTAAAAATATAATGAATGGCACCTGATAGGACCATGTATGCATTTATTAGGCCTCTTTAGCACTAAAAACTTTAGCGCCTATGGACCACATTAGTGGTTGTGGCCCATTAGCAATGATGCCCTTTAGCACCACTACTTTACCATCATAAGGGCTACTTTATTGGCACCAGCAATTGATTTCCAGATCGCTAAAGTAGTTAATTGACACTATAGTGGTAGGTGGTTTAACTCCCAAGTGGCCATTTTAGTAGAGCTTATAGCCCATTTTATTTCCTTTTCTCCACCCTATTTTCCACTATTTATTACATTATTTTATCACCAAATTGCGAGCTCAAAGAGAAGAAAAAGTGGGAAATCATCCATTAAAGATAAGATAAGCTATCCTAACAATCTTTGGTAATTCTCATAAATTGTCCCTTTGATTTCAATCATAATTCATGGTAAATAATTAGAAATTAGGTATTAAATCCAATCATTAAGGGTTGATTTTAGGCCCTATTTTTCCTTTATTTGTTTAAAACTTTAAGCACACATTGCTTGTCCTTCGAGCGACCTCTTGACAGATTCAATTTTTACACATCGTGGGCCTATTATTGACCCAAATATTGAACCAACCCTAAATATATTAATATGGGTCTCATTTTCCTCCTATTGACGTATAGAGTACAATTTTGATAGTGTGGCGGAACTTCAAAATAGTAGAATTATGGCGGATGATTTGTGGGTGATTCAAAAATTTATGATTTGGTATTAAGGTAAGATTATGTCTTCTCTTCTTCATGAGATGGTGTATTATACATGTATCATGTTAGTTAGGGATGTTAGCATGTGATGTTGGGTAGAACACCATGACTTAGCTTAATCTATTAATTTTTGGATAGAAAGGTGGATTAACACTTAAAAAAAAAACTTATATTGCTTCTAGGATCCTATTACCCTATGTTTCTAGTATGTTTAGACATAGTTGAGGTAGAAAAATATTTGGCATATGGTTTAACACTTTAATTGGTAGATTGTGATGGTTTCCCATATTATGATATGGTTATATTAGTTATACATTATTGGGCCCAAGGCCGTGATTATGGTATTAGTTGGATTATGAGAAGTGTTTATCATTGTAAATGATATGGAGATAGTTATAGATGTGTAGATGCTCATACTTGTATTGTTTAGATGCCAATGATGGAATGCATAGATTTTGTACATTCATGCTTACTAAAACTGTAAATGGTACAATTTTGACTAAAAATATGGTTTTACTACTATTTTTTGTAAAACGCCTTTATTCCCAATTTTAAAATGGATTCTTTAATAACAAGAATTGTATCACTTTATCATATAATTTATGAGCCTTTGAGGTTAAATATGATGTTTTAGATATTTAATCGAGATACATTTTGGTCCAAGATTTAACTACTACTATTTACATTAAATGAGAGAGATTTCGATCCTTTCTAAACTTCTTATGAAAATTTAGTCTCAAGGTTTACCCATGGCAATGGATGTACAGAATTTTATTATTTTTGAAATTGTTTTAGCCCATGCATTTATATATTTTTCTGTTCCTAGATGGGGTAGACTAATAATGATGATGGTTATTGAAATCCCAGATTGATACCAGGTCGATGCATGCGAGTACTATTAAACAACTTATGGTCCCTTTCATCCATGATTTATTATTCCAGAGATGAAAGGTCATCATACGTCATGACTTTTCAAGACATTGAACTGAAGGAGGTGTATGCACTAGGTACATTATGGCATTATTCAATTATGGTAGTATGAATTATGCTTGCATTCATGACTATCACTAGTATGTGCCTTTAGGTATCATCCTTTTGGGCAATTATAAAGGTATTACTGATGAGTATTGTTTGTCATGTATTGTATGTGTTGATTTGACATTCCTAGTTAGGGGCTTAATTTAGATATTATTTGTTTGAGCTAGTCAATACTATATTTTTATGCTATTATTATTGTTATTTCATTATAGGTTGATTATTGGACTATTACTACTATTTGATGTATGACTCTTATTTATTTCTATATGCTAACGGTATTATCAATTATTATCTCATGTTTATGCGTATGTATTAGAGACCATGATTACATAACCATTTGTTCCTACTATGATATAAGGGCCTTAAGATGATTGTATGATTACTTTAGATTACACATTTGAGTTAGCCTTATTTGTGCATATTTTTGTTCTTATATAGTTATGGAATTATTGTATATCCCTCCCATTCTTCATTGTTCATATTGTATATAAATTCGTTGTCCTTGTATACTATTATATATAGCCAGTGATATACGAGATAGTGATTAGCTCCCCGAGTATGTCTAAAATAGGAAAGTTTATCCTTATTGCCTCCTTAGTCTTACTATCCAGTTCCCTGGATATTTGGGTGTAGTTTACGTTCCTGCTTTTATTTTATTTATATTTGCATTATCTTTGTAGCTCAGTCATCATTTTCCTACTGAGTATCATGTGTTTTGAACTCATTCTACACTTTTGTAGCTTGTAGATAATAGTACAGGTTCTTACTGATGCACTGTGCATCCTACGGAGAAGATACTATTTAGAGACGTAAGGTGAACTCCTGGCATTTGGAGTATTACTATTCTCCCACGTATGTAGTACAATACACTCTATGTTATATTCAGAGATAGGTTGTATCAGTATATTCATTTAGACTATTATTTTTAATATAATATATTAGAAGCTCTTGTAATGATTCCACCAGGTTTAGGGAGTTTATGATGTATTTTAACTTTTACTATATTTATTAAACATTCTTTATTTATTGGTGGGTTATAATAGGTGCCATTATGGCCTAAGAAATTAGGTTGTGACGAATTGGTATTAGAGCCTAGGGTTACCAATGTGTTGTTACAAGGTGAACTCCTGGCATTTGGAGTATTACTATTCTCCCACGTATGTAGTACAATACACTCTATGTTATATTCAGAGATAGGTTGTATCAGTATATTCATTTAGACTATTATTTTTAATATAATATATTAGAAGCTCTTGTAATGATTCCACCAGGTTTAGGGAGTTTATGATGTATTTTAACTTTTACTATATTTATTAAACATTCTTTATTTATTGGTGGGTTATAATAGGTGCCATTATGGCCTAAGAAATTAGGTTGTGACGAATTGGTATTAGAGCCTAGGGTTACCAATGTGTTGTTACAAGATCTTATTGTCTAGTAGAGTCCTACAAATTAAGGCAGAGAGGTCCGTAACATATCTTTGAGCGCCTACAAGGCATTCTTAGGCTTTTTTTCTTGATTTTCTTATAATGTCCCTATATTTCTATGAGCCTCAAGTATGTTCCTTGACTCAATTCTATCGCAAAAGGATGATGTAAGGTTTTTCATAGATGCGTGTTGGACTTCGACACATGCTTCTAGAGATTCTATGAAATTTTGGACGAGGGAGTCAAGGATGGATGTCAAAGACCATCAATGTTAATCAAAGGATATGGGGCTATCCAAGGCTTTGATAAAATATGTGATCAATTCATCCTTTCGAGATCTAGCATTGGAGATCCTAAGCTTTTTTATGGATACCTCATAGCTAGAGATGACATCAGGTTCATCTAGCAATTCGTAGAATAGAGTTGGATTTATTGGTGTTCAGTATGGTTCCCTATTAGTTTCAAAGTACAAGATTGGGTTTCTTGAGTGGGCTAAGCATAGTTGTATGTTATAGCCTTCAGAGTATGATATGGTACATGGATTTATTAAAGGATTAGTATTGCCACTCTATTTGGTGTTAGAGCACTTTATAACAGCTGGGTCTTTCTTTTTTTAGGTTGTTGATCATGCATAGGCCACACAGAGAGGATGTATTAATATTTATGAAGGTGTCATTAATAGGAAATGTCATTAGTAATCCACCAAATAATGAGTATTCTCTTTATTGAAGTTAGATTCACCTGCAACCTATCAGTTCTGCGCAGGTAGCAATTCAGACTATGGGTTGCTCTTAGGTTAGTCAGGGCGGTCAAAGAAAGCAGAGTTTTTGTTGGACCTTTTAAATAATTTGGTATTAGACATTAGTTTGTGGCTGCCATTATTTATTAGAAGGGGAAGCATCTTAGAGTATAATAGGATCTAGTTTAGGTTATCGTGATATACAACATTGGATAAGAGAATGCCTCATACATAAGTTGGTTGTTCCAGTAGAGATAATATATGTTCCTAGCTATCCTAGGGCTAACATATGTTATGATTGTAGAGAGAATGGCCATTTCAATATGAGTACCCTTGATGTCAGTTGGTCAGCTAGTTAGGGTCATCTCGTGTCCCTTACTAAGTTAAGGCTTCAAGGGTTTGCTATAAGTGTAGGGAGATTGATCACTAGTCTGGAGAGTGTCCCTTATGTGAGATTATTAGTCACTTATCTCATTAAAATTAGTCTTGTAGTATTGTGGAACCTTCAATTAGAGGTAGTGTACTTAGTGCCACTATTTGTGATATAGATGCTCAGTTTGAGTTTTAAAGCCTCAAATTTATGATATAGATGCTCAGTTTGAGTTTTGAAGCACTCAAATTCAAACTCTCTCAGGCATGTCTTTTATGTAACTTTGAATTCCACTATGATGGGTGTGATTTTATATCCTACGTTTACCTTTTCATTTTATTGTATTGGGGTCCTAACACCCATCATAGAGATTATGGTAGTATGAATACACCCATAGATGATTCATTTAGTAGTGGATGGAGTGAACCACTGTTGATGTTTCCTGAGGGTTATATTATTTGGGTATGAGTCTCATTTACCTTGGCCTATTATCCTTCTTGTGGCACTATATTAGTACTTGTTGTAGATATCATTTTCTTACCGCCTTCTCTTTATATTGATGTTCATAGTGCTATTTTTGTTATAGTTATTGTTGATATTAATCGATCCTCACTACGTAGTATTACTAGACTAGTCTTATCTAGTTAGAATTCCTTTCCTATTCTTATTTGTTGGCATAAGTGGCTAGCTTTGTTGGATATTTCTCTTCTGTAAAAAGGTGAGTTTGGTCATTTCTCTCTTCTTCTAAATCTGCTAGGTTGGTTGTTAAGGGGGTTATGGAAGTGGAGATAATTTGATCTTTTGTGGCTCTGTTGTGCTTTAAGAGTTGGCGATTGGGTTGTGTAGCTATTTCTAAGGTTTACAAGTTTGTGTTCTATTCTTTTAATTTGTCTAGTTTATAGCCTGGTAATGGTTTTGATGTTGATATCATAGGTCATGAGTGCGCCATTTAGGTTTGTTGGGTCCATCTCATATTGATAGCTTTGCTCTTAATATCGATGTTGCAGTTTGGATATGGCTCTTATTCTAATACAGTTAAGAGAGTTGGAGATACAAGATTTTTCCTATGATAGCATCTTAGGACGGTATTTAAGTATTAGTTGCGTTGATGGAGTATTGGATTGACCAGTTTTAGGCTAAGGTTGCATTTTTTGGAGTTGCTAGATTTTAGATATTACTAGAACTATTTGCATCCTTCGTGAGTTCTTTGTTTTCTTTAATGATTTGGACCCTATAATAGAATAGAGTTGATTTCTTATGTTTTTAGCTGGTGATTTATCCTCTATGGTGATTTCGTTCTTGTAAAAACCCAATTTTCTAGAATCGGAACATCATACGGTGCTCATGATCTCAAAGGACCACAAGTTAACCCTCTATTGATTTCTGTACCTGAGCACTGCATAATATAGATAATAAATATAGAAATTGGCCATAAGTTTCAAAACCTCTAAAAATACTCAAAAATGAAAACTAAATACTGATACATCTGTCCAAAAAGCTTCTAAATTATCATAACTGTGGAGTTGATGGGACATGTCCCCAACTAACTCCGTATATTGAAAATAAACTAAATCTTATACGATAAAATAATGATCATCCTCAAATGAAGAAGAATCACAGTTACGTCTACTGCTGCAGACTAAGACTGAGCTGCTAAGGGTACTCTAGATCTCGTACCTCTGAACCTATGGTGACAAATAAAACACTATAGCACAAATGGATCTGTACGGGAATGTACTGAGTATAAAGATGAGGAAAGGCTAAATGCAAGGGCTTATGCATGAAAAATTACTTAACTGAATAATCATGAGAGTACTAAATAAGAACACATGCATGAATGCACAAACTATAACTAAAATCATCGTGACTCAAAATACTAAAACTTGGATACTGCTTTACTAACATCTGAACTCACTACTAATATTGAGATACTAAACAACTGAATCTTCTGATATTGATAACTAAGTACTGGAGTTGAGATCAGTCCTCTCTAGCGAGTGATCTCAGAAACTGATGTTACCGGAGCTGATTAGCTGAATCTACTCACATCAATGACTGCACTCTAAGATTGATACTCTTGACTGACTGAATCTTAGATCAAACCTCTTTAATGGATGATCCCCGAATCTACTATCAATGATAAGAAATGATTATGTCTGAGATCTAACCTATTTAGCGAAAGATCTCTAAATCTGATAATGAGAATACTCAACCGAGACTGAGAATGAGATTAGGCCTATCTAATGGTTGATCTCTAGATCTGATAATGAGATTACTCAACTAAATCAGGGACTGAGATCAAGCCTATCTAATGGGTGATCTCTGGATCTGATAATGAGATTACTCAACTGAATCTGAGACTGAGATCAAGCCTATCTAACAGGTGATCTCTGGATCTGATAATGAGATTACTCAACTGAATTTGAGAAACAGATCAAGCCTATCTAACGGGTAATCTCTGGATCTGATAATGAGACTACTCAACTGAATCTGAGATTGAGATCAAGCCTATCTAATGGGTGATCTCAGGATCTGATAATGATGTTACTCAACTTAATCTGAGATTGAGATCAAGCCTATCTAACGGGTGATCTCTGGATCTAATAATGAGATTACTCAATTGAATAAGTTTATATGGGACCATGCTTATCTAGTGGGTGGTCCACTAATCAGATTGAACTATCTGAGTTCCTTATTGATAAAAGTGACTGTATCTAACAGTTTTGATTTCTAAGTTCTACTATGAAGACTGATACTAAAACTGTAACTATGGGAGTTTTCTATTAACCGACATGCCTCAAATCTGAACTGGTTGGATCCAACCTGTAACCCCAACTGGAAGGGTGTCAATACCATGCCATGAGTAAGAACCTATACTCTTGTTAAGCCTCTATAATGGGTGACCCTCATAGGAAGTCAAGCCTAAGGCAGTATAATAGTCAAGCCTTATTCTAATGGATGACTCCTTCTACTGTGCTGGTTAAGCAGTTCTAGAGTTTAGGGATTGCTCCTAATGACTCTGCCTCTGTAATCGGGAGCCGCCATCCCTGCACTCACTTGGTGCTAGCTCCTACTCCCAACTGGAAGACTCAAAACTGGTTCTTAACTGAACTTAAACTGAGTTGAATCTGATATTGATCATATTTCTTGAATGATCTGACTAAGTTAAGCTAAATTCACTTGGTTTCGTATCTGACAGAATATTACTGAATCTCGTTATCTGACTGAATGATACTGAGCTCTGAAAAGATTACTTGAATACTACTAAGGTCTGAACTGAACATTTGAATACTACTAGATCTGAGCTGAGTACTGAACTGAGGCTAGAATACTAGTGATACTGAAATTACTGAGAATACTGAGATTTCTTACGTTCTGTATCTGTTTGAGTGTACAGAGTTCTCTAACTCACTGAGTTATGAGAATCGCAACTTAACTGAGATTATCAAGAAAACTAACACTAGCTCTAGACTGCAGCTAAATTATCAGCTATAAATACTCCCAGGACTCGATAACATAAAAGTAAAACATAACCATTCATGACCATGTACATTTATTGACCATCATAATCATTAAAGCATTTCTTCAAACACATAGGAATCATAAACATGTGATAATATAGCGAGACATGCTATTGGCTCATACTCCATTCAAAAAGGTCTTTCATTAAATACTTAGCATGTATTAAAGAGCACATAATTGGGATATTTTATGCTATCATGCCACAATTAACTTACTAAGGCTTTTCAACAAACACTTGGCATGCATGGGCTTGCACATAATTGGGGATTTCTAGTCAACATGCTATAATGGCTCTAATTTCTTCACAAAAGCATTTTATCAAACATATGGGGGAACACTTAATTGACATGAAAATATCACTTAACAAGCAAATTAAATAGGCTTTATCATGGTCATCACATGAATATCACATACTAGGGTCAAAGCTTGAAAACCTTGTAAACAATACATGAATTAAAACTCAATAATAGCATGAACTCAAATTTCAATTCACATGAATCTTTAAAACTCATAAACATAAGAATCTTTGAAATTTAGAAAAGGGTTCTTGAGCTTCTTGGACAAAAGGGACCCAAGAATCAACATTTGCATACCTTAGGAAACTCTTTCTTGAAGGCTCTTGGAGAGATTCTTGATTTCTTGATTTCTCTTGATTTTTCTTGAACAAGAAAGAAGGGTTTTAATTTTATGAAACCCTAATTTTTGATGTTAAAGATGAAGACTAAAATTGTGATCCTTGATCAGATATAAATAGGGGCTGAAAAGAGTAGGAAAAAGACTAAAAAGCCCTTTTAAAATTGAATTAAAAATGTTAAATGGAGGCTGCGACAATCGAAGCGACGATCTGTCACTTAGTCTGACGGTCCATCGGATCATCCGACGCACATCAGTCAGAAAAATAATACACTGCCTTGATCCAATGGTCTCAACGATGGTCCATCCCATCCTTGACGGTTCGTCGCAATTGGCCAGGATGAGGTCACACTGCCTCATCGGCGATGGTCCTTCGCAGCCTTGATCATCATATTTCCTGGCCATCATACTTGGGCCAAGAAACGGAATCACTTCCTTGGTTGCAATGGGCTGGGCGACGGTCCATCGCAAGCTTGATATTCTGTTAACCCGGCCGTCGCACCTGGGCGATTTTGACTGCTTTTAATAAAACAACCATAACTTCCTCATACAATGCCGGATATTGATGAAATTGGTATCGATGGAAATCTTATTCATTGATCTACATAAACAAAATTAGATATTAGGGAAATTATACATGGTTCAAATTATTTATCACTTGGGAAGAAATTTATAAACCTTTTAAAGTCGGATTTACACTCCACTAAACATGCTCTTAGGATCAGACTACGAGAGAATTTTGTGGATTCTTACAGTTCTATAGCTATGCTTTAGTTTTGGTTCTAGAATAATTTAATAAGCATATTTTTGATTTGGATAGTAAGGCCGATTAGGATATTTGTCCTTAGTTTACACTTGTCGATTCAGTTACAGACTTGACATTGTTGAACTCTTGGGGGCTGCATCACAAGTGAGGTAGCAGGTCCCTCAGATTCATTCTCAAGTATTTAAAAAGTAAAGCAATTACGAGGTTCTAGAAAAATAAAGGAAATATAGGAAAGATCAACACAAGATATTTACATGGAAACCCAACATTGAAAAACTACGGCTTTCCCTCCGAAGCGCCAAAATTGTACACTATAAAAAAACTTTTGATTACAGACTCGACTGTGAACCTAACTCTAGGTTCCTCCTACTTGAAACACCTCTATTGAAAGAATACCTTAACATCTCTACCAAGTTTCCCTTCAAAATATGTTACTCTAACAAGCCACAATCTTAGGTAACTCTACCTAAAAAACTCTCTCAAAAAAAGCACAACTCTTATATGATGAGTAGTTCGATAACAAAACAATACTCAGTAGAGAACTATTTTAATTTAAACACACATAAAGCAAAGAGCATTAACATTATTGAAATAGAGTTTAGCTGCCTCACTTTTCAGTCCTTAGAATATGCAAAAACTAATTATTGAAAAGGCATCTCTTTTCTTTTATAGCTGCGTAGTGATTATGGCTTGAAAGGTCATTGGACCAGCTATCAAAGTTTGTACAAAATAGCACCTTCAAGTTTTTTACACAAGATGATAAAACTGTGTAGAAGGTGTGTCTCATCTGTATAGTACTTTGAATATCGAGGGACCTTGTCCCTCTTAGTTTAGCTTCTCATCATCAAAAATACATATAGAAATTTTCGTCCTTTTTGAAGATTAAAAACCAAACCATACAATTTGAGCATCAATGCATAGTCATCACATTTAATTAGAGTGATTACCACCTGAGGATGAATTTTCTCCCTATCATTATGCTTCATCTTTTATGAAACAAAGGGACCTAGTACCTTGTTGTCATTTTGTAGCAATTCATCCCTCTATACCTTTGTCTTTTAATGCATTAGTATACTTCCCCCTATCATTATTCTCCTTCGATTTATTTCAATTTGTGCATTTGTATTTCTTAAACATTTCTTCTCTTTGTCATACTTATCCTTGTCATTGTTCTACCATACCATGCTACCATGTACTTACATATGAATTTATATTCCCTCTTTTTACATCACATAAAAGTATTAATAGTAAACCATAAGTAATGATAAGTGTAAGATAATTTACTCATGAAGAACATCGTAAGATAAGGAAACAACTGAGGCACATAGGCAAAAATTTATTCATTATTTTTAGCACCAAATAAATATATCTATTAAAACATCAAATAACCATTTATAAGGGCCACAATAGATGCTAACATGAGACAGGCACACTAAGATTCAGGTAAACGTTGGTCTGGGGTAAAGTGATTTTTGCTGCATGTCCATTCTAGCAACCTCAACATCATGATCATTCAATAATTATTTAGTGAGAATTTTACTTGAATATTTATCCTTTAAACCTTATCAGTTAATTATTCAACTTTACCTTTAAGATTTGCATTTTCTACTGCTATTTTTTCAGCGGAACCTAGTACCTCATAAGACAACGTCTGATTCTGCAATTTCAGGTGTATTATTTCAATGTCCTTAGCTGCTAACACATATCTTATTACTTTCATTATCTTGGCCAAACTTTTTTGTGCAGTCATAAGTTCTGACACTTGGGATACAATACACAATTTCCTTTTGATCCACTCATTTTCAACAATGGTTGGCAGACTAAACTTTTCTTTCATAGTCCCTGGTGTTCCCTTTGTCCCAATTACCCCTGAGAGACCAAATACTTTGTTTAGGAAATACTCATATGGCATTCTATGTTTCCTTCCTTTTCATAAATCACCTTCTTCATGTACTCTATCATAAGTGCAGGTAAGTTAATTAACTAAAACTTGCTCGAGCACTCAATCAAGAATAGATCAGTACTGGAGTCAACTATTTTTATTTCTAACCTTGGTATCAAGACCTTATTGATGAACTCAAACACTATCTGATACTTATTTTCTAAAAACTTCTTTTCCCTGCAACTGTTGATGTTCCCCCAACTTTTGATGCTTCGATTATGAACTTTGTAGTTAGTTGTTGACTTGTCATAGTTCTCACCCCTATAACAGATACATATAAGATTCTTCCTAGGATTTCTTAATCTAGGCATATCTTTGTTTCTTGTACTAGACTGGAAAGACTAATCCTATCTTCTAAGAAATTCATGGTATAATAAACTTCCCTGGCTTCATTCTCAAATAGCATAGGAGTTGATTCTTCTAGTAGGTTCGACCATCCTTGGTGTTTCACTTATTCCACTAAGTCTGCCATACCAAGTTTTTCATATATATTTATTTCAAATACTCTTCCAGGTAATACTTTCTGTGTTTTAAAGATAGAAATCATTGCTTCTTTAGGAACAATCTTCTCTTTATTTTCCACAGTTTTTCTCTTTTTGAGACCAGGTCCCTCAGAGACTTTCTCCATTTTTATAGATAGGTGCTTTTTACTATTTTCAGCAGAGCTTCCACATTTCAAGTAAAAGGACCTATTTTTCTCATGGAATATGCTAATAATCTCTTTTCAAACTTTCTAGTAGGATGAGACTTAGGAACTTGTATCCGAGTGTCAAATGCTTTCCCTTTTATTTTACTGAATTTTAGTTTATTTTATTTTCAAACCAAAGTTTGTTCATCCTTATCCTCTTTATTTTGCTTGTCTGAAGGTAAAATAATCTCCCTATCCCTTTTTAAATCCTCCATTTCACTTCTTATTTGTTTTTACCCATTTGTAGAACATTCTTTGAGATCATGTCTAAGTAAAAGTAAATTTTAGCTACCCAATTTATACTGCTAAATAGATCTTCTATCTTTACTGGAATCTCTTCATCAACCAGTTGGACAAATATAAGATTTAGCTTAAAAGATTCTAGTTTTTCTAGGGAAGAGGGAATTTCTGAACAAGATGTTTCTAGGTTATTTAGTTAATCAATCCTTTAATTTAAGTCAACTATTAACACTAACTCACCAGAGTTTTTAGTGGAACCTAGAGATTTGACAGGAATAGCTTAACTAAATGTTTTAGACATATCAGAAAAAAGATTGAAGAATAAGGTACTATGTAGATCTTGAGGTTGATCTGAGAATAATTCTTTCATGGGGTTTGAAACAGATGGTATTTGAACTAGTTTTTAAAATTTTTGAGAAAGAGAGAGAAAGAAGGACGAGTTTTTATATTTAATGAAAATTGTTTTGAATTAATTGTGAAGAGTGTAAAGACGTATATAAATTTGTAGTTAACGTAATGACTGTTTGAGAGGAATTTTTTAAGTCGACACTTTTAACGGTTGAAAGAGATTCTAGAAATTGATATGAGCTGGATAGGTTTTGTTTAGGTAGAGGAAGACATGTGACCCTTTTTTATAGCTAATTAATGACTTTTAGTCATATTATATTGGCACTAAACGAATAGTTGGGATGAGGCTCCTCTCCTTTTGAGTTAATTTTCTGTTTCTATTTTCCTCAATTATTTTTTTCCAAGCATGTTCCTTTGTGGTATAACTGCAAAGGTAAAAATATGAGATAGATAAGCATACACCTACTTTATCATGGATCCCTATCTTCTTAACATTGCTAATTTTTGGGTTGAAACATAGTAACAGGAAAGATCTAGTTGATTTGAATCACTGCTTCCTTCAACCTTTTTAACCTTCAACACACCCTATTTTTGGAACTATTTAGAGATACGACATTGGTTCTAAGAACTAGGAACAAGTCTTTGCTTCATTCAGGTAGGAAGTCCTTTTCATCTCATTTGTTTGTATGTACCCCTACTGAACATATAGGAAATATCTCATTATAGCTTTTATCCAGCTTTTACCATTTTCTATGATGTACCCCTTCCCTTTTTTTTAATAAATACATATAGGCTTGGAAGCATTATTTCCAACATTATTTTCATTCCTTTTTTGGACCAGTAAGTGGATCCTCTCATTTTTGTTTTTACTAGGTTCACTAGAGGAATCATTCCATATTGTCAAGGCTTTCTTTACCATATACTCAGCCACATTTTTCCATTATGACTTTTCATGGACTTAATTGTCCCTTTAAATATAATAGTTTCTCATAAAGACCTTAGAACTATTATTGTTGTGACAACCTTCATTCTTACCATTTCTCTTTTCATGCTGACCACTCTTCTTAGATCTAATATTTTTTGTTACAAAGAGTGAAACATCTATTTTTCTTAGCTGGATAAGTTTATAGAGCTCTAATGGATAGGAATATCTCTCTTATTACTTTATTTCTTTCCACCCCTAGTTCAGTTAAAGCAGCCATTAAGATCATAATACTCCAGGTGTAAACCTTTTAGAGTGAACCTACCTCTAATACCAATTATTGAACCCTTAGGGGATGCATCACACACTGAGGGACTAGGTCTTTTAGAATCATTCTCAGGCATTTTAAATGTAAAGCAATTATGAAGTTCTGGAGAAACAAAGGCAATGCAAGAAAGAACAACACAGGATTTTTACGTGGAAAACCAAAATTGGAAAAAACATGGACTGACCTTACAAGCACCGAAATAGTTTACTATAACTAACCTCTTGATTATAGGCTAAACAGTGAACCTGACTCTAGGTTTATCCTACTTTTAACACCTCTATTACAAGCACACCTTGACACCTCTACCAAGTTTCAATTTTAAAACTGGTTAGCTTTAACCATCCACAAGCTCAGGAAACTCTAGCTAAGTAACTCTCTCATAAGAAAGAACTACTCTTATAAGATAAGTAGTTCAATTACAAATCATTGCTTACTAAAGAACTATTTCAATTTAAACACACACAAAGTTAAGAACTTGAGCAGTATTGAAATGGGGTTTTGCTACCTCTCTTTTCACTCTTTAGAATATGCATGAACTAATTATTAAAGAGGAATCTCTTTACTTTAATAGATGGGTGGTTATTAGAGATTTAAAGTTCATTGGACCAACTATCTAAGTCAGTACAAAATAGCACAAAATAACATCTATAAGTTTGTTACACAAGATGACAAAACTATACATAAGGCGCGTACCAGCTGTACTATACCTTGCATATCCAGGGACCTGGTCCCTCATAATTTAGCTACTCATCATCAAAAATACATATAGAAGATGTCTTGGACTGGAGATTTGTAGGTTATAATAGATTTAGAGTGTGGATGCTTACCCAACTATAGATTTAGTTTTGATAGTGAAGATTGAGCAGTTCACCGTTATTTGGATTTTAGCAAAAAGTTGTAAAGCTTGGTTCAACCTTCTTTCATACTTATCTTAGTTGGGATTTCATCTACAGACTGACTAAGCCTTCTTCATGTCTACCAATTTGGTCTTCTTTAGTTCAGATAGATTGTGGTTGATAGGTTTTTAGTTGATAGTCCAATTAGAATGGTATTGGTTCCTTTAGCTTTGATCTCAGGTTTTAATTATAGTTGGATTTTAGATGACCTACTCAATTTGAGTTCTATTTATGATTTGGATATAGCATGACTTGATACGTGGTTGATGAGAACTCTTGGAGAAGATTATTTAGTTGTGAGTGTGTCTGCTTTAGAATCCTGACTACCAGTTTTAAGGGTCATTCAAACCAGTTGTTGCATTCACATAGATTGCATACCTTAGATATCTCTATTTGTTTGTTGTAGTAGCGCCTTATGGATTTATTCTTGTGCTTGCCATTATGGCTTTCTGATGGACCAACTTTAATCCTCTAAGGTTAGTATGGTAGAGTTGTGTGCACAGGACTCAGATGATTTTCTTATTGATTTATAGTGAATAGCAGGTTTTGATAGGCAAAGACAAGTTTTATTTTAATTGTGCAGTTGGTTGCATGGCTCATGCCTTGGTTCACCTTATCTTTGATGATTTTTTATTTAATTGTATTACTATATGTGTGGGATTAATGTGTCATGGTTCAGAGCACATTATCCTTCCTTAGTTTAGTTGGAGGTCGATTGGTGGTTGAGGTTGAGTTTTGATTATTTGAAAAATTAAAGAAAGGAAGTTTGAATGAAAAGGATACCCGTGGCAAAATCCCTTAGAAGCTTTATTTCTTTTTGGAGGTTATCTTGGGAGTCTTGCTTTGAGCATGTGCGCCAAGTACCACATCCCCTCGAGTTTACATGTTTCTTTTATCCATTGATTATTGCAGATAAAAGTCTTTTTAGTATTTTATATTTTAATGACCCTCCATGTCATTTCCTCAATTTTTGTGGATTTTCATTATTTTAAGCATTCCCATAATGGCTATAATTCATCATTAACTTGCCATAACTATTAATTTGGTTATCAAATTGAGTTTTTGGATTTTAGGTTCATTTCTTTATTTAGAGATTGTGTTGTTTAGGATTTGGTCTTCAACCAAAACACCTAGTAGATGTCCTCGAATGAGAACTCTAATAGCGTTAACTCCAACATGTTTATTTTAGTCTAGGGGGCCATAAGTTTAGGTCCTGAGGCGTCCAGACTTATTTTAGGCTATTTGGTGGATTATGAAAAACATTGAACTATAGGTTTGGGCCTTATATTTAGTCAAAATAATCTTGGGTTAGAGTTTCATTAGTTCCATTGAGTTTGGAACATCGAATTTAGTATGGTTATAGAGTTTATTTGAGCGCAAGGGGTTATGAATGAATTCCGAGTAGCTGGTCAAAGTATATTTTGGACTTTGTAAGAATCTAATGGATGGCACCTGATAGGACCACTTAAGAGCCTATTGGGTCGCTTAAGCTCTAAGTGCTTTAGTGACCATGGGCCACTTTAGCGGCCCTGGACCATTGGCATTTGTGTGCTCTAACACCGGTTTAGCATCATTAGAGCGTCTTTAGTGGCACCGTGTCTGATTGCCAAACCGCTAAAGCGGTCATGTTACTTCTTTTGTTATAGGCACTTTAGCTCCTAGGTGTTTGCTTAAGTGACACCTGTATCCCTTTTTATTGACTTTTTTTACCCAATTTTCCACCATTTTCACACTATATTGAGAGCTAAAAGAGAGGAAAAATCATCTATTGAAGCTAAGGTAAGCTAGCCTAACAATCTTTGATTATTTCACATTAAGTTTTCCTTAGATTTCCATCCTAATTCATGGTAAGTTCCTACAAATTAGGTCTTAAATTATTAAAAATTAAGGGTTTATTTGAGACCCAATTTGTGCTCCATTTGTGCTCAACTTTTGACCATACATTCCTTGTCCTTTGAGGGACCTCATGATGGATTAAATTTTGGATTCCATTTTCATGCCTCATTGGTATGTTCCTGACCCGAATTTCTACCTAACTCTTAATAGTGTAGAGGAATATTTAAATTATGGAGCAAAGATAGATGATTTATGTGTGATTCAAAGATATGGTGTTCGTCATTGACCTATGCTTATGCCTACTCTTTTTGATATGATGGTGTATTATATATGTTGCATGATTGTTAGGGATGTTACTATTTGATGTTGGGTAGAACACTGTTACTTAGCTTAATCTTTGAGTTTAGGGATAGAAGGGTTGATTGACCCTGAAGGTGAAATACTGATTATGCTTCTGGTATCTTACTACCCTAAGTTTCTTGTATGTTTAGACATATTTGATATTAAAAACCCTTGAGCATATGGTTTACAACATCACTTAATGGATTGTGATGGTTTTTTGTATTATGATATGGCTATGTCGGATATGCATTACTGTGCTCGAAGCTGTTATTATGGTATTAGATGGATTTTGAGAAATGCTTTATCCTTATAAAGCATGTGGCCATAATTAATGATGTTTAGATGGTCATAATAATATTGTTTGGATATTGGCAATGGCATGCATAGATTTAGCATGTTCAAGCTCACTAAAATTGTAAATAGTAAGATTCAGACTTAAAATATGGTTTTACTACTAATTTTCCTCAAATGGGATTTATTCACCCTTTTCAATTTTATAATGGATTCTTTCATTATAGGAATCATATAATTTTAATGAATAACTGATGGCCTTTGAGACTAAAAATGTTGTATTTTAGAATTGATCGAGCCAGATTTTGATCCACAGTTTCATTATTACTATTTACCTTGATCGAGAATGATCCCGACCCTTTCTATACTTTTATGATAATTTAGTCTCAGAGTTTACCCAGGGCAATAGATTTATGGAATGACACTCTAAGCCATGGTTAAAGCCCGTTCAGTTATAAATATATCTCTCATACTGGACGTAGTATATTAATGATATTTATTGTTATTCAAATCTTATATCAGATCTAGGCCAGCGTAGACGGGTACTTCGGAACTTCGTAGGGTCCTCTTCATCTATGTGCCATCTTGTTGGATAAAATATATCGCCATAGGTCCTGTCTTTATGAGCCATTGATATGGAGGAGGTGTATACACTAGGTTACATTATGGTATTTTTTTAATGGTAGTTTGGATTATACTTGCATTCATCCTTGCATGTGCATTGCCTATCACAACCATGTGGCTATATCTTTCAGCCTTATGGGAGAGTTGCATACGTATAGGTAATGAGTATTGCTTGCGGCGTATTGTATGTGTTGATCAAAACTTTTGGGTTATAGGCCAAATTTCAGTATTGTTTGTCTAGGCTATTCATATGTATGTGTTATTATTATGGTTAGTTGTAACGACCAAATTTGCTGAACCGGAATGCTACACGTTGCTCATACCTTCGAAGGACCACAAACTAACCCATGACTGATATTTGTACCTGTATACTGCATAAGATAACATAATAATGCAGAAACATGCACTGAAAGGCCATAAGGTTCGATCATGAACATAACTGAATAACGTAACATCTGTGTAGGGTAATCGAATACCCAAAACAAATCTAAAGTCTAAAACATGATAGTCTGTATCTAGTCTACATCTACTCTTAAAGCCTCTACTATATGAAGAATTTGAATAAGGAGTTGATGGGACATGTCCCCAACTAACTCCAACTAATAAGCTAATCAATGAGATACTAAAAATCATTATGTCCTCGAAGGATGAGAACTCACTTCTAATCTGACTGCTGAATCTGGAATCTACTGTTGATGTGGAACTCGTGTCTCTGAACCTACGGTGTAACATGAAAAGAAAGCACCATAGCGCAAATGCGTTAGTAAAATGGAATGTACTGAGTACATATGTGAGGTAGGCTATATGCAAGGGTTTGCATGCATGATCAATACTAACTGACTGTCAAACATGAAAGTGAGAATGCATACATAAATACGCAACTGTAACTGACAACATGATAACATGATACTGATACCGTGGTAGCATGACTACTTAGTCTTGATACTGATAATATGACATAACTAATATTATGAAATACTATATCTGAATACAACGGATAACATAGGTGACTGTGTCTGACAGTCCTGAATCTAATGGAACTATTTGAGTTCTACACTATATCTGAGTTGACTGTATCTGACTGTCCTAATTCAGTAACATGAAACTGTGGGAAGTAGTATCTAACCGACATGCCCCAAAGGTGCTATGATAGCTGATATGGGGTTCAATTTATGCCCTGATTGGAAGGGTGTAATACCGTGCCACTTGTAAGGATAATATGTAAGTAACCCTCATATAACAGGTAACTCTAGCGACAATTATGGGAACCCTTACCTAACAGGTTAAGCCACCTCATCTACCCTCATATAGCAGGCTACGATGTCTCAACCTATGTTGGCTACATAGTTCTAGAATGCAAAATTTCTTCTAGGAATCACACCCTTGTATAACAGGTGAGTCCTCATCCTTGGGTTCACTCGGTGCTAATTCCTACTCCCATCTGAATGGACACTAAAAATGATCTACTAAACTAAACTGACCATGGACTAAGTTACTAAATTTCTGTGGCTGACGGAATACTACTGATATCTAAAACTGACTGAGTCATGAGATCATTGAGATTTTTCTTGAGTCATAAGACTATCTGAAGTCTAAGAGTTCATAGATTGACTGAGAGTATCGTGGAAACATGACATGGATCTAGGCATACAGCTAATATTTTGGGTACAAGTACCCCCCAGACTCGATGGAAGGAAATTGACATGACTTGATATTCTTGAATACATGATAATCACCATAATACGTTTATTCAAGCATTTCATCAAATGTCTAATAGCCATAAGCTTGTAAATTTATGGGGATTTTCATGATATCATGCTAGTTAGGCAAATTTCCTTTGTCTAGGCATTTTATCAAACATATGGCAGGCACAACACATGTAAACATCATGGTATAGCAATTAAACATCCTGGTTCACTTCCAATTTCAACCTACATGGTTTTAGTCATGAGTTTTCGTAAATCTTTATTTATACTATACAAACCACATGGAATTCATCATCAAATTATGGAATAGAAATTAATTCCTCATTTATCAACATGAAAGAGAACATACAAAGCATGAGCACATGAAGAAAATCCACAAATTATTATGGAAAAGGGATTCATGGACTTCATGGATGAAATGATCCCATTAATGAACACTATGCATACCTTATATCGTGATTTTGTAAAGATTGATGGTGAAACCTTCTTGAAATTGGACCTTCTATGAAAACACTAGCTTGAGTTCTTGAGAGTATATGAGAAAAACATCAATATTTTGGATGAATAAGGGCTAAATCTCGTGTTTGAAAGCTTATATAAGAGGAAAATTGACCCTTTTAACCCTTGACACATAATTTTATTTTTCAGTAAAATTTCCTGAATTGGGTCCTTGCCGTGACACGGTGTTATCGCGCCATGTCACTGGAAATTGACAATTGGGAAACTGCACGGTGGCGCAACACATAACTATCGCGTTGCCACCTTGTATACGACCTGGAAGATTAGTGCGATGTGCCAGTATCATGGAGCAATACTGGAAATTGACAATTACCATTCAAGCTATCTCCGCGACGCGCTGAAGGCTCAGGTCAAACACTGTATCACTAAAAAGAAACTAACTCTTCGCCTGGGTGTCGGATTTGGGCGAATTCTATATCGCTGGAAAGCTTATTCAATTTCTCACATGATAGGAAGTGAAAATTATAGAAATACCATATGTATAATAATTAATTCTCATTGCAAATAAATTTATAACATCCTTGAGAGGATTTTCAAGCTAAGAAAAAGCACGGGCATTTCATTAGTTCATGATAGGTTCCTGACATGACTTGAATTAGGGCCTAGTCATGTTGTGTCATGTCAGATTTTTATCAGATCCCTAGGTTCATAGTTACTTGGGAATCTGAAAAGTCGTGTCGGGTAGAGTTTCTTTTAAGAGAGTGTAGCGCAGCACACTCATAAATGAGAGGCTACAAGGCATTGAGAAATGTTTCACTTTCTTGTGTTCTATTTTTAATCTGTAGATTCTATGTCCTAAAATCTTCTCTAATTTATATTTTTTTGCTTTTCAGATCATACCTCGACGATCTGAAGCTCACGAAGACTCCTCCTTCCCAACGAGGGAAAAAATCTATGGGACATGCTCTACTAATGGGATCTATACCCGGTATAGGGCTCCAGTTCTTGATTGTCCTGGAGTTTCCTAGTTCCCTCTTGTCCATCTCAAAATCCTCAGGCTAAAGTAATGAACACGGAGTGTCATCTGTCCATCCATATGTTGGACAATTGGTAGCTACTCGGTCTGAGTGGGGTATTTCTATTACTCCATCTTTTAAGGCTATAAGGGTTGGCCAATTCATGAGGTTGAATCCTCTAACATTTTTTGTGTTAATTTTAAGGAGAATCCTTAAGGTTTTCTAGATGAGATAGAAAATATCTTTCGTGTTATGTTTGCCACGACAATTTAGGGAATGGAGTTTGTCACCAATTAGCTAAAAGATGTTGAGTACCAATAGTAAGAGGAATGAGATCAGACAAATGGTGATGATATGGAGTATCCATATGGGAGGATTTTTCTAATGCTTTTCTGGACCGCTTCTTTCCTCAGGAGTTGAGAGAAGTGAAAGAGGAAGATTTTAATAATGTGAATGTCACGACCCAAACCAGGGCCCTAGCCGTGATGAGTATTCCAAACCATGAGGCCCGAAATACCCCTATCTGTCTGGTAATTATGCACACAATTCATATGATAAAAGAAACGCGGAAGATACACAATATAACGGAAACATGTTCAAGAATAATGCAAAAGTAATAATGGGGAATAATGTCCCAAAATCTCAACACAACATCCATATAACATATGCGAAATCTCTACTACATGACTAAAACAATTGTCTATCTGAAAACTGGGACAAGGGCCCCAGTAGACCCAAAACTAATAAATAATAAATTAAACTGCAGACATTAGGCCTTCCAAAATATAAAAGCCTCACCACTTGATTCTGTGATATGTCGGAAAGAATCTACTGGTTGTCTGGAACCCTAGACTGTGCCTCCGAACCTGGAAGAAGAGGGGGTCAATACAGAAGTACTGGTACACAGAGAAATCAAAATAAAAATATAATATTTTTACACAATATAGGTAAGAGCCATTATAAAGCGGTTTCATATCAAATTATTTGAAAATACATGGGCATAATGTAATAGTTTTCAATACTAATGTAATGCGGTTGAGCTAGGTGGAATACCCTACAATTGTAATTCCACGGCTATGTGGAATCCGCCTCTGGTGCTCGGCGGCCAAGACTCCAATCCAAGTAGCCGCCAAGATTTGGAGCTGGTATACCCCTCATGTGAGTACACCACAGGGAATCCCCCCATGTGAGATGTCCCAATTATTTTACTATCCTCCAATATAGGATTCAATATCATATGACCCACATCGTCAACTACGGTTTCCAGCAATGAGCCCATTCACTCAAACGCCTTCTTCGGGCATCCACCTTTCTCATGAAAATCAATGCATTCAAACTTTGTACAAATCAATCACATGTCATACTCTGTAGGTTATCGTCATACCCGACTTGTAAGTCATCAGTATCATAACATTCTCTTCATTCAATAATCATATGTAACATAGTTCAACATGAACAAAACTACCCTCTCTTTGAAAGTCAAAAACCATATACAAATCATGACATTTTTAAGACATTTCATGACACGTAGTTCAAGATGATTTCAAATGATTCATATCATGTGAAAACTTAAAACAATATAATATCAAGAGAGGGGTTGCGTGTAAATCATGCTCTCAATTTACCATCATTATGAAACACATGCATATCCATATATAATATATCAAATCACCTGGGAATTAGGCCTAAAGACCAAATCAATATCATAAAACGTTTAAAACATACCCCTTTCTGAAAACATGAATTTTTAAAGCCCATGAGATTTTTGAGATAACCCTACGTACCTCTATATGCGAAGATTATAGGTGCTTCTTCAAGCCTACGTTCTGGGGATTCCAAATATGCAATTAGTTTCTAAAACCCCCAGTTGAATCTTGAATTGCTTGGGTTTTTTTTTTTTGAAACCCTAAGGAGAATCCTTGAGCACTTTTGATGAATGAAGGTGTATTTTGGGGTCTTTGGAACTAAATTTAGTGTTTAGGGCTAAGTAAGGGTGGAAAAGGACCATTTTACCCCAAAAATGGAGTGTTTAAGTCACTTGAAACATTTATATAGGCGCCACCTATGCCATCGCCTGTGTTTACAAAAGCTCTGCCTAGGCTATCACCTATGTTTACATAGGCACCGCCTATGCTATCGCCTATGCTTTCCAGTGGCCATGTGCGATTGGTTAGGCGATGCATATTACTTTGAAAGGCCATAACTTCTTTCTCGGGTGCCAGATTTTAGCAAAATTTGTATCGTTGGAAAGCTAACTCAAAAACCTATTATTTCACACATAGTGGGATTTCTAATTTGGCATATACAAAGAGTCATGGTGGATAGAAGTTGACACAAATTATAATGTCCACTTAAGCTTAATCGGTCAAAGTAGTTTACAACTTGTCCTTGAGTCAAATGACCCCTATGGTCTAAATTCAAGCTTGAATAGATTCACATGCTACACAAATAATTAACATGCCGTATTGGCAGAGGATTTATGGCTTCCAAATTTATCAACACATCAAAATCATGGTCTATATTGTAGCATGAAATGCGGGGCGTTACATTATCCCCCCCTTAGGATCATTCATCCCCAAATAATGATGCAGGACACAGGAAGACACAATTTTAAGCATAATAAAGGACTAGAAAAGATAAGATAAGAATAGTACCTTCTGTCTCATCCTCTATTGAAGCAAAAAAATTGGGATATCTAATTATCATGTCATCTTCTGACTCCTAAGTTGCTTTTTCGACTTTCTAATTCCTCCACATTACCTTTAATAAAGTTATCTCTTTCCTCCTCATCGTTTGAACTTGGCAATCTAAAATTTCAACGGACTCTTCTTCATAAGATAAGGAATCTGTCATTTTGACACGCTCTAATGACAATACCAAAGAATGATCTCCAATGTATTTCTTCATCATGGATACATAGAATACCAACTGAACTGAACCCAAACTTACAGGCAATTCTAGCTCATAAGCAACTGCACCAATCTTTCTTAGAATTTGATATGGCCTTATATAGCGAGGGCTCAATTTACCCTTTTTTCCAAACCGCATAACTTCTTTCATAGGAGAAACCTTGAGAAACACCCAATTACTAACTTCAAAGTCTAGTTCTCTTCTCTGAACATCGGTATAGGACTTCTGACGACTCTGAGCAACCTTGAGTCGTTCTCTAATGATCTTCACTTTCTCCATCACCTAATGAACAAGATCAAGCCCATATAACTTGGTCTCACCCACTTCATACCATCCTATAGGAGACCTACATCTCCTCCCAAACAAAGCCTCAAAAAGAGCCATCTTGATGCTGGCGTGGTAACTATTATTGTAAGCAAATTCAACCAGTGGCAGGTGATCTACCCAACTAACTTTGAAATCAATGACGCATGACCTCAAAATATCCTCGAGGGTCTGAATGGTACGCTCAGCTTGCCCATCCATCTGAGGGTGGAAAGCTGTACTCAAATTCACTGTGTACCTAAATCCTTCTATAAAGATCTCCAGAACTGAGATGAAAACTGCGTACCTCTATCGGATATAATGGATACTAGTGCCCCATGCAACCGAACTATCTTCTCAATATAAATCTTAGCATAACCCTCTCCCAAATAATTAGTCCTCACAGGCAAAAAGTGGGTTGAATTTGTCAACCAATCTACAATCACCCATATAGAATCATACTAGTTTCGGGATCTTGAAGGTCCTATAATGAAGTCCATGTTTATCATCTCTCACTTCCATAAAGGCAGGGCTATCTCATTGGAAGTACCACCTGACCTCATGTGTTCTACCTTCACTTGTTGACAGTTCAAACACTTGGACACAAAATCAGCTATATCACGTTTCATGTTATTCCACCAATACAAGGTTTTCAGATCATAATACATCTTAGTAGAGTCATTAAGGATTCTTTCACGCAGCCCATCAATATTCGGAACGTATAACCTACCCTGAAATCTAGAATACCATCACCACCAATTTCAAATGACATAACTTTTTGTTGACCCATATCTTTCTTGATTTGCATCAAGATGGGATCTTCAACCTGCTTCTCCTTAACTTCAGCACAAAGGGATGACTTAGCTAAATCATAAACAATCACCTCTCCATCTTCGAAATCTAAGAGCCGCACTCCCAGATATGTAAAGACGTGAATATCCTTCACCATCTCATTTGTACGGCGGTGAATATCCTTCACCATCTCTTTCTTTCCTTCTTCTACATGAGAAAGGCTACCCATAGACAACCTGCTGAGGACTTCGGCTATAACATTTTCCTTGCCCATATGGTAATGCAGACTCATATCATAGACTTTTAAAAGATCCACCCAACGTCTCTTCCTGAGTTTTAATTCTTTCTGCGAGAAAACATACTACAAACTCTTATGGTAAGTATAAATATGAACATGTACTCCATAGAGATAGTGCCTCCAGATTGTAAGTGTAAACACCACGGCTACTAATTTCAAGTCATGAATGAGGTAGTTGTGCTTATGCACCTTTAACTGCCTAGATGCATAAGCTATCACCTTACTATGCTGCATCAATACACAACCAAGTCCCACACGAGACGCATCACAATAAACCACAAAACCATCTACACCCTCGAGAAGGGTCAAAATAGGAGCAGTAGTCAGCTTGTCCTTTAACATCTCAAAACTATTTTCACATAAGTCAGACCACACAAACTTCATATTTTTTGTAGTCAATTTAGTAAGCGGAGCAGCTATGGATGAAAAACTCTCTACAAACCTTCTATAATACCTCGCCAAACCCAAGAAGCTTCGAATATCAGTTGAAGTCGTGGGTCAGGGCCATTTTCTCACTGCTTTAACTTTCTAGGGATCCACTCTTATCCCATCACTGGACGCAATATGCCCCAAGAAGGAAATAGCATCTAACCAGAATTCACACTTAGAAAATTTGTCATACACTTGATGATCCTTTAGGGTCTGATGAATAATTTAGAGGTGATTGGTATGAACCTCTTTACTCGTAGAATAGATCAGGATATTTCAATAAATACAATGATGAACAAGTCAAGAAACTGGTAGAATACTCTATTCATAAGATCCATGAAGGTTGTAGGGGTGTTAGTCAACCCGAAGGACATGACTAGAAATTTGTAGTGACTATATCAGGTTCGAAAGGCTGTCTTAGGAATGTCTGACTCCCTAACTTTCAACTGATGATAACCCGAATGATGATCTATTTTCGAAAAACACTTAGCACCCTGAAGCTGGTCAAAAAGATCATCAATCCCAGAAAGGGGAAACTTGTTTTTAATCATGACCATATTCAGCTGACGATAGTCTATTCACATACGAAAGAAACCATTTTTATTTTGAACGAAAAGTATAGGTGCACCCTAAGGGGACATACAAGGGAGAATAAAACCCTTTCTCTGCTAGCTTCTCTTTTAATTCTTTCAGTTCTGCGGGAGCCATTCTATATGGAGGAATAAAAATAGAACGAGTGTTTGGCAACACATCAATGCCAAAATATATTTTCCTATCAGGTGGTATCCCTGGGAGATCTTCCAGAAAGACTTCTGGAAACTCATTCACTACAGGGACTGACTGAAATGGAAGATTTTCAAATCTTGAATCTTTTACTCGAATTAAATGGTACATACAGTCTTTAGAGATAAGCTTTCGTGCTCTAAGATAAGAGATAAAGTGAACTCTAGGTTCCACTGAACTCCTTGCCTATACAATTGTTGTCTCATTCAGAAAAGAAAAAGTGACCTTTTGGATTCTGCAATCAAGGGTGGCATAACACGAATGGAGCTAGTCCATCCAAAGATGGCATCAAAATCTACCATATAAAGTTCTATAAGGTCAGCCACAATATCTTTATTAAGAATAGACATAACACAATTTCTATAAACCCTTCTAGCAACAATAGAATCACCTACAAAAGTGGAAACAGT
This sequence comes from Capsicum annuum, assembly GCF_002878395.1. Lineage (NCBI taxonomy): Eukaryota > Viridiplantae > Streptophyta > Magnoliopsida > Solanales > Solanaceae > Capsicum > Capsicum annuum. The sequence goes on from NC_061113.1 coordinate 161,446,392, forward strand.
GATGGGTTCTTCAATGACTTCGGGCTCAAACCCAAAACCAACAGCCACATAGGGGGTCACATAACATAAAGTAGACCCGGGACCAAGCAATACATAAACATCATTAGAAAAAATTTGTAACGTACCGGAAACAATATCTGGTAAAGCTTCTACCTCCTGGTGGTTAATCAAAGAATATAACGGTTACAACCACTCTCGGTAGCTGAAGGGGCACCTTTAGGAGGAAGACCCATAGGGGCAGCTTGGGGCCTTGTCCCCCTTATATTTTCTCTAGCAAAAGGGCAATCTCTCTGAAGATGTCTCACCTTGCCACAAGTATAACAATTTTTCCCCTAAAAAAAACACTTCCCTGGGCAATTCCTCCTACAAATCTCATACCGTGGATAAGAAAGATATTGCTGGGCCATATTCCTCTATGACTGAGTATCTGGGGCTCTCAATCTATGATGAGTTTGTAAAATCTGAGATCGTCTCTCTGCTGGTGGTTCGAGCACTGGGGCACTAGCAGCAGACTGTGCATTACTCCATGACTTTGTCTTTTTCCATCTATTTTCCCAGTTGCCGCTCTGTGGCTGGCAGTGATTCTGATCCACGGTTCTGGCTCTCTTTGCTTGCCTGTCTTTCTCTCTTGTTTCTAAAATTTTATTTTCTTCTCTTCTATCTGCTGCATATGAATGGTCAGCCGAGAAAAGTCAAACTCTTTGTTCAACATAGCCCCCTGGCACTCAAGTACCATGTTATCAGCAAGGCTGAATGCAAATTTTCTAATCCAAGCTCTCATATTACTAGTCAACTCTGGTGTATAGTGGGCTAGTTTATTAAACTTGAAAGTGTACTCCTGGACACTCATACTGCCCTGCTTCAGATTCATAAACTCTTTCACCTTGGCCTCCCTCAACTCCAAAGAAAAAAATCGATCAAGGAAAGCTTCCGCAAATTTGCCCCAAACTGTGGGCTCAGCACTCTCATTTTTTGCATCCTCCCAGTCGGCATACCACTGATTCACAACATCCTTGAGCTAATAAATTACCAGTTCCACCCCTTCAACCTCATCCACATGAATTACTTAAAAGATTTTTTCCATTTCATCCACGAACTCCTGTGGATCTTCCTCCACCTTGGTACCAGTGAACTTAAGGGGGTTCATACTCATGAAATGTCTAATCCTAGTAGCATCAAACGTAATAGATGCAGACCCAATATCTTTCGATCGTTGAGCCTGGTTAGCTACCAATTATGTTAGCACCTGAATAAACCATCTTAATTCTGCATTTGAAATATCTCCCTGAGCAGTTAGGGGATGGTTGATATTAGTCTGTGGAGCCCGAGGTGGACTGCTTGGGACTGGAGGGACTCCTGAAGTAGGGACAAGTTCTAAAGTGTAAGCTCTATTATAGGTCCACATCCCATGGGTGGGATAGACCTTATCTGCCTGAGCATTCTGATTGATGATACGACGTGGAGGCATAACTGTGTTTCTGAAATACAAGTGATCATTGAATAGGGAACAATTCAGACTCTGAAGCACGAACTAAATCACAAAGAAGGGAAACATTACATAAATGCCTAGAAGCCTCCTGCTTATAAGTGTGGTAGGCTACATACCCATAAACAGGACTCTACCGGATGCAATTTTGCAGACACCCTGGGACCATGAACCATGCTCTGATACCAAGTTTGTCACAACCTGAATTGGGGCCTTGGACGTGAAAAGTATTATGAACCATGAGGCCCGAAAAACCCCTATCTGTCTGCTAATCCTCCACAAAATTCATATGGTAAAAAAAATAAGGAAGATATACAATATAACGAAAACATGGTGAAGAATCATGCGAAATTAATTATGGGGAATAATGTCCTACAATATCAACACAACATCCCTATAATGTCTGCAAAATCTCTACTATATGACTAAAATAATTGTCTATCTAAAAATAAGGACAACGCCCCCAGTAGACTCAAAACTAATAAATGATAAATTAAACTACAGACATCAGGCTTTCCAAAATATAGAAGGCTCACCACTTTATTCTGCGATCTGTCGGAAGGAATCTACTAGTTTTCTGGACCCCTAGACTATGCCTCTGAAATTGAGAGGAGAGGGGGTCAACACAAAAGTACTGGTACATAGAGAAATCAAAATAAAAATATAATATTTCTACCCATTATAGGTAAGAGCCACTATAAAGCAGTTTCATATAAAATTATTTGAAAACAAATAGGCATAATGTAATAGTTTTCAATATCAATATAATGCGATTGAGCTAGGTGGAATACCCTACTATTGTAATTCCACGGCTATGTGGAATCCGACTCTGGTGCTCAGCGGCCAAGCCTCCAATCTAAGTAGACGACAGGATTTAGAGCCGGTATAACCCCCATGTGAGTACAGCGCAGGGAATACCCCCATGTGAGATGTTTGAATTATTTTATTATCCTCCCATGTAGGATACAATATCATATGACCCGCATCAGCAACTACGGTTTCCAGCGATGAGCTCTTTCACTCAAACGCCTTCTTTGGGCATCCACCTTTATTATGAAAATCAATGCGTTCAAAATTTGTTCAAATCAATCATATGTCATACTCTGTAGGGTATCATCATACCCGACTTTCAAGTCATTAGTATCATATCATTCTTTTCATTCAATCATCATATGCAACATATTTCAACATGAACAAAACAACCCTCTCTTTAAAAGTCAAAAACCATATCCAAATCATGACACTTTTAAGACATTTCATGACAAGCATTTCAAGATGATTTCAAATGATTCATATCATGTGAAAACTTAAAATAATATCATATCAAGAGAGGGTTTCGTGTAAATCATGATCTCAATTTATACTCATTTTGAAACACATGTATATCTATATATAATATATCAAATCACTTTAGAATTAGGCCTAAAGACCAAATCAATATCATAAAACATTTAAAACATATCATATTTGTAATTTCAAAACCCCATTTTGAAAACATGAATTTTTAAAGCCCATGAGATTTTTGAGATAACCCCACGTACCTCTATATGTGAAGATTATAGGTGATTCTTGAAGACTACGTTCTGGGGATTTCAAATATGCAATTAGTTTCTAAAACCCCTGGTTGAATCTTGAGTTGCTTGGGTTTTATCTTAAAACCCTAAGGAGAATCATTGAGCACTTTTGATGAATGAAGGTGTATTTTGGGGTTTTTAGAATAGAATTTCTCGTTTAGGGCTAAGTAAGGGTAGAAAAGGACCATTTTTCCCCAAAAATAGAGTGTTTAAGTCACTTGAAACCTTTACATAGGCGCCGCCTATGCCATCATCTATGTTTACATAGGCGTCGCCTATGCCATCGCCTATGTTTATATAGGTGCCGCCTAGGCTGTCACCTATGTTTACATAGGCGCCGCCTATGCTTTCCAATGGCCATGTGCAATTGGTTAGGCAACACATACTACTTTGAAAGGCAATAACTTCTTTCTCAGTTGTCGGATTTTAGCAAAATTGGTATCGTTGGAAATCTAACTTGGAAACCTATCATTTTACATATAGTAGGCTTTCTAATTCGACATATAAAAAGATTCATGACATCATCTCTATCCCTAAAGGGCACACCAGCTAGATCAAGTACTAGTTAGAACCATCTATATTCGCTCACTACATGCCAGGAATTTGAGGTATCACCTGATATCATGACATGTATGTTGAAAATCTTTTCTCCTGATTTGTACAATTTAATTGATTAGTGTCCACTCTCTCTTATATGAGCTTATTTGAGCTCGTGCATGTTGGTTTTGGTCCCCAATTTATTTTAGACCCTTATTTAGCTTCTACCCCAATAAGTGGCTCTTTGATTGCTAGAAGAGTCTATAGGGGTTGTGTGGTATCGGCTGGTCATAAAAAAATTATGGTGGATTTGTTGGAATTTGATATGCTGTATTTTGATGATACATTTGGGATGGATTGGTTGCACTCATGCTATACACTACTAGACTATCGTACCCGTAAGGTAGTGTTTATAATCCTAAATAAGTCGGTTATTGAGTGGGAGGGTGGTTCCCTGGCTCCTAAGGGGAAGTTCATATCATATATTAGAGCTCAGATATTAATATCCAAGGGTTGTCTCTATCATCTAGTTTAGGTTAAAGATTCTAGCACGAAGGGTCCTTCTTTGCATTTTATCCCGGTGGTAAATGAATTTCTTGAGGTCTTCCCTGATGACCTTTCTGGTGTTCCTCTTAATAGGGGGATTGAGTTTGGGATTAATCTTGTTTTGGACACTCATCCAATTTCTATTCCTTCATATAAAATAGCTCCAATTGAGTTAAAAAATCTTAAGGACCAACTAAAGGTAATTTAAGAGAAGGGTTTTATTCATCCTAGTGTGTCCCTGTGGGGTGCAACGATGTTATTATGTAAGAAAAATGGTTCCTTTTAAATATGCATTGATTACCGATAGTTTAATAAGGTGACGATAAAGAAAAAGTGCCCTCTTGCAAGGATAGATGATTTGTTTGATCAGTTGCAGGGTTCTAAGTATTTTCCAAGATTAATCTTTGATTGGGGTATCGTCCGCTAAAGATTAGGTAAGTGGATATCCCTAAGACTATCGTTTGTACCCGGTATGGGAATTTTGAGTTCTTAGTTATGTCATTTGGTTTGACCAATTCCCCTATGGCATTCATGGATTGATGTAAAAGGTCTTTTATTAGTTTTTTCACTTTTTCATCATTGTGTTCATTGATGATATTTTGGTGTACTCTAAGAGCGAGGTGGATCATGTCGATTACCTCTATGTTTTATTATAGACCTTAAAGAAACAACAGTTGTAAGCCAAGCTTTTGAAATGCAACTTTTGTTTGAATGTTGTAACTTTTCTAGGGCATATCATTTCTAGTAAAGGGATCATGGTAGATCTGTGGAAGGTTGTATTGTTGAATAAAAGGCCTAAACCCATAACTCCAACCAATATTAAAAGGTTCTTGGGTTTAAATGGCTACTAATGGAGGTTTGTGGAGAGTTTTTCATCTATACATTCCCCGTTTACTAAGTTGACTCTAACGAAAGTGAAGTTCTTATGGTTTTATACTTGTGAGGGTAGTTTCAAAAATCTGAAGGATAAGCTAACTTTGACTCTGATTTTGAGTTTGCCTGAAGGCACTGATAGGTTTGTTGTCTATTATAATGTGTCCCATATGGGATTTAGGTGAATTTTAATGAAGCATAGAAAGGTCATAGATTATGCTTTCAGATAGTTGAAGGTGCATAAGAGGAATTATCCAACTCATGACTTGGAATTATTTGTTGTGGTGTTTACGTTAAAAATTAGGCATCACAATTTGCATAGAGTGCATGTGGATATCTTTACAAATCATAAGATCCTCAAACATTACAATATGAGTCTTCACTACCATCTAGGTAAAGCTAATATAGTTGTTGATGCTCTTAGAAGGTTATCCATGGGGAGTCTATCTGATATGGATAAGGAGAAATAGGAGTTGGTAAAGAACATTCACCGTTTCACTAACCTTGCAGTTTTTCTCTTGAATTTTGAGGATAGTGGTATACTTATTTAGAATGTGGCACAATTATTTAGATCTTATGTTGATGAGGATCAAGGGTGACATTACGGGTAAAAGGTAATGGCCTTTGAGATTAGCGGTGATGGTACCTTGTGGTACAAGGGAGATTATGTATTCCCAATATAGATGGTTTGCGAGAAAAGATCTTTGATGAGGCACATGATTCAAGCTATGTTGGTTATCCTGGTTTAATAAAAATGTATCATGACTTAAGGAGATGCATTGATGGAATAATATGAAGAGGGATATGGCTAATTTTGTGGCCAAGTACATGGTGTGTTAACAATTAAAGATTGAGCAATGAGGCTCGGAGGTTTGTATCAAGAAATTGAGTTGCTAAAGTAGAAGAGAGAAATGATCAACTTTGATTTCGTTACCAATCTTGATCGATCTTGGAATCAATTTGATTTGGTTTGGGGTATCGTAGATGGGATGACAAAGTTGGCTCACTTTTTTCCAATGAGGATTGACTTCTCAACTGGGGATTATGAAAGCTTTTATCACCATAAGATTGTGAAATTGCATGGGGTGCTTGTTTCTATCATCTCAAATTGCGGTAGGTAGATTTTACCTCATTTTTTGTATTTATTTTAGAAAGGTTTGGGGACTAAGGTTAGTTTAAGTATTACTTTCCACCTATATTTGGATAGGCAAGTAGAAAGTACCATTCAGAAATTAGAGGATATGACTCATACTTGCGTGATTAACTATGGTGGTAGTTGGGTTGAGCACTTATCTCTTGTAGAGTTTTCTTACAACAATATCTACCACTCTAGTATTGGCATGGACCCATTTAAAGCCTTGTATGTTAGGAGATACAGGTCATCTATTCAATGGTTTGATCTTGGTGAAGGAGATATATTTGGACCAAATTTCGTTCACCAAGACATGGAGAAGGTAAAGGTGATTTAGGATAGATTTAAGGCTAGCCAAAGTCGCCAAAATTACTATATAGATATGAGAAGAAGGGAGTTAGAGTTTAAGGCTGGGGATAAGGTGTTCTTGAAGGTCTGTCCCATGAAGGGAGTGATGTGGTTTTGGAAGAAGGGGAAGCTCAGTCTCCAGTATGTTGATCCATAGTTGGTTCTGAGGAGTGTTGTTAATATTGCATATGGTTGGAGCTGCCTTCTAACTTGAGCTTCATTCACCCGGTATTCCATGTCTCTATGTTGAGAAAGTGTGTGGGTGATTCATATTAAACTGTGACTATCAAGGATATTGGTATTTCGTATTCTTTGTCTTATGAAGATATCCCAGTTGAGATATTGGATAGGAAGGTTCATCGGTTGTGGACCAAGGATGTGGCCTCGATAAATGTTCTATAGAGGAACTATAAGGTTGAAGAGGCTACAGGGGAAGTTGAAGAGGACAAGAAGTCAAAGTATCCGTTCCTATTTTCTGCTCTAAAAATTCATGCAAAAGTTATGTGTTCTTCATCATACTCTTATTTTCTAACTTAGTTTAAGGAAAAATTGATTTCCTTGAATCTTTGTTTTCTAACTTAGTTAATGGTCAGAGTTGAGGTATTGGGGGCGTAAATCGTTCTTGTACTACCTTGTTCAATTTTTCGAGGAGAAATGATCCAAGTGGCAGAGAACTAAAACACCTTGGGTTTCAGCCCTTGGAAATTCATTAAGTTTTTAGCTCTTTGTTAATCATACAACCCACCATACGAGTCATATGGTGAGGGTACAGGTTAGGTGACTTAATTCGTAGGATTTCCAATGTTTAGTGGTCAATTTTCTGTTGTGGTTACAGTTTGGTGGTACGAGTCCTATGGTTGGTGATGGCTTGTTGTATTGAACCTTTACTTAATCTGAAACTTAGTGACTTGACTTGGCTCTGAGTACGAGTGGCTCACCATGAGCTGTGAGGATAGGGTACTAGTGGTATAGTGGAGCCATACATTTTCTAGTGTCCAACCCCTTTGATTCATTCTTGGATATGACTTATATGTACTACTCATATTTTATAGGTACGAGTGTGGCAAGGGGAGTCATATAGTGGAAAGTATATCATTTCAAACATTCTGATCAAGGCATGAGTGGAGGGTGCCACTCGTATGATATGGGTACAAATGAAGTGTCAAAATTGTATCTTCCTGCGGTAATTTTTATACTTTAAGTCGCAGGGATTCTGAACATTTTCCCTCTTAACTTATTTTTACCCCATGACTTAAAACACTCTTGGGACTTCATTAACCTTTTATTTCTCAATCAATCACTCTCAAAACACTCAAAATATCTCTCAAGGCTTTTGGTTTAAGAAAGGCTAGGGTTTTCTTCAAGACAATTAATTAACATTATCCTTGTTGGCTAAGTCATGCTACACCTCCCTTATTGTTTATTCAAACAAAAAAAATGTTTTCTTGGATGGTTTTCATTGAATTATTGATGTATGTTTTGGGTTTTGAAATATATGTTGGGGATTTTGTTTACTAATATTTGGATAATGTTTTTCCATGTTCTATTTATGGTTTTTCATGTTATAATAGTAGTTTTAACATGTGGTTTCATGGGAATGGTTAATTGGTTTTGTAAACTATGTTCCATTGACATGTTTCTTAACATGCCTATGAGAATGATTTTGTCACATAGTTTGACATTTATTGAAAACCTGGCATTGCATAATATGGTGATATATCCTAATGCTGGCCATGGATTTGGTTTAATTAAAAATTATGTGGGATACATAGGAATCCCTAAGTGTTGGCTAATGACATTGGTTGCAATCGATGTTCAGTATGAAGATACCACTTTACAATGCTTTGCTAATTAAATAATGGAATAGGTTATTTGGTTATCTTCTTAAGTATTTAATTGGGCAACAACGGCGGGATGTGATAGCTAACCATGAATGTGTTGGTCCAATGGACAGACACTGGAAACTTATGTTTGTCGACATGAGGGTTTGTCATGGTGACTATATACTTGTAGGGTATACGGGAATCCTCTAAGTTTATACTTGTAAATATGAATTATGGAGGGCGAAGGGTACACGAGAATCTTTGACCCCTATTGTATATCTGATTCATACGGCTACACACACTAGGGCCCGTTCAAAGGTTAACATTAGATCTATATATCCCGTGGGTGGTTTTAGGATAGTTAAGATACACAGCTCAGGTGGAAGTTTTAAATGCATGCTAAACTAGGTTCCCTTTCTCGGTGTGGTATATATGTTTGTATGTGGTTTCACATGATTATTTACTTTGGTTTTGAATGATGGCATTATTTTATCCTTATTCCTAAGCACATGCTAGCGTTCACCCGCTAACACATCTTTGGGCGTTGTATCCCTACAAGGTCTAGGAACCGGCTATACTACTCCTCATTCTTAGTGATTGGATTCGGGGACATCATTTGTGATAGACAAAATTGGTGATCTTCTATAATCTGAACGGCTCCATTTCATGCTATGGATATCTTTTCATACTTTTGTTTATTTGATAGACTTTTATTTTGGCTATGGTCGAGAGCATGCCTCGACTCGATATTCTTTTATTTTAGTTAGAGGATTTGCGTGACTACTATAGGCATAGGCAATATCGGTATTGGTGTCATCCTTAGCATTGGTATTGGTATTTGGGCTGATACCAGTTGGATGTTAGGTTTGATACTTGGTTTGTTATGGTTAACAACTTTATTAAATGTCTTTTCACTTATAATTGTTCTATATTGTTATATGTTCGAAATTCATCCGACATAGAGTATAGGGCGGTTATGGTTAGGTATTGGGGGTGGTTTCCAATCTTGGATGGGTTTGAGGCACCTGACATGCCTAGGCCCTGGTTCTGGTTATGTCAATTGATTACTGGCTTGGTACCGATATTCGAGTTATAATTCTAATGTCCTCATTTATAGTTATTTTATTATGGATAATTATATCATCTTTAGATGTATGGATTAGAGACCCTGATTATGTTAACCTTATTAGGGGGCCTTTAGAAGAGAATATCACTACTTTAGGGTGTATATTTTAGTGAGTCTTATTTATGTATATGTATATATATCTATTCAAAAATAGTTTTGAAATTACCATATATCCCTCTCTACCTTCGTTGTTCATGTTGTATATCCATTTCTTTACCTTGATTACTACTACTATATGTATATATATATATATATATATATATATATATATATATATATATATATATATATCCTTCTTCTACTCTTTATTTACTTTTGGCCAGTGATATACCGTATAGTGCTTAGGTCTCTGAGAATGTCTAGAATAGGATTGTTTATCCTAATTATTTCCTCCTTAGGCTTACAATGTTAGTTTCCTGAATATTTGGGTGTAGTTTATTTTTCTAATTTTATGTTATTTATATTTACAATATCTTTTGAACTCAGTTAGTAGTTACCTACTGAGAATCATGTGTTCGATACTCATACTATTCTTTTGCAGCCTGCAGATCATAGTACGGTTTCTCACTATTGTTATGTATGTCATGTGGAGAAGCTATGGTTTGGCGATATAAGCAGAGCTTCTAAGGTTCAAATCATTACTATTCTCCCTCTTATGTACAAGACTAATTTCTATGTTGTATTCAGAGATGAGTTGTATTAGTATATTCATTTAGCACTTTATTTGTAGTCTAATTATATTATAAGTTCTTACACTATTTTCACTACATTTGGGGACTATCTTATATATTTCAGACTTTTGCTATATCAATTGCGCATTTTTCATTTACTTCTTTTGGTAGTCTGTTACGAGTAGTTTGGACTATGGCTTTTCTTACCTACTGTGGGTTATAGTAGGTGCCATCATGATATGAAAAATTGGATTGTCACAACCTATGAAGTCCACATTATAGGAGTAGCACTAGTACTAGCCAACCCACTCATAAAAGTCAAAACCTACTAAATAACCTTACAGAAAACCAACGGAAGGGTTGAACTTCTAGACGATGCAACCATCTCATGTACCAAACCATCCGCATCTACTACCTCAACCTCCTCACCATGATCCTATGGTGGAAGAGATGATACTAACCGCTAACGTGTTGGTCAGCTGCTACTTGAGCTCCACCTCTGGCACATATTACTCTCCTGCTTCCACTTTCCCTACCTGATAAGTTGGTCATAAGCTAACCTTTTAGCATTAAAAATTTTTAACTATCCACTAATTTTCTATAATACAAGGTGTATCTCCTGTTAAATTTCTCATTTGTGCAGGTGATGGATAAATTCAGGGTTGAGCTTACCATACGAGTTAAATAGAGATCATAAGTGAAGGAAAACCCCTTAAAAATAATTCTCAGGGTAATGGGAGTTCATCTTCGCACGAAGGTGAGGTGGTGCACACGCAGATAAGCATCTGTAGGCTAATACTGAAGTCAATGAAAAATGTAGATACCTTTTAGTAATTTCCTAGGATGCAAATTTTTAGCCTAAAGGTTTTGTCATACCCTAACCTTCATATTTGTACTCTTTGGAGATTGAGAAACACTGAGTTGACCCTTAGAGTGAATTTATGATATTATTTAATCTTAAATTGAATTTGGATCTCAATTCTTGTGATAATCAATTTAATAGAAGAATGGAATGAGAATTTGGGTAATTTTCCACTTTATCTTTCTATGAGTAGCTAATATCTTTACTTATAGTTATGCTTGAACAAATTGTGATAATTGTATAGTTTTTGTTTATTTGTCTTTCTAAGTAGTTAATTTTTATATGTTTTACTCATAGTTCATATTGTTGATCTTTAATTAGAGGTTGTAAACTCTAGTTAACTCTAGAACCCTTATCATCCCTAACAAACAGGATGAGGGTAAGGAGTAGTAGTGAATAATAACTTGATATTTATCACTTAATGGAGTCTTCATGTGTGAGCTAATGTTAAAACATTTGAGGATTTTAACTAAGAATAATTACAAAATCTTAAGCAACTTTGATCATTTTTTATTGTTTTATGTTTGAATTTGAAGAAGAAGCTAATATGTTAGAGAACCAAAAAGAATGAAAGAAAATAAGCTGAAATCTGAAGTAAATAGAGGAAAAGTGTGGTTGACGACATTTGTGATAAGTCGTCAGTCTTGTGATAAGCCATCAGCTTCATCGTCAGCCATAGAAAAAGAATTGGCCTAAGTTGAAAGTTGTGACGATATTTTGTGATAGGCCGTCAAGGAGCTGATAAGCCGTCAAGAATGCCGTCAGCCTAAGGCAACACATGAGAACTGAAGCAAAGACTTGACAACATTTGTGATAAGTCATCAAGGAGCAAATAATGCATCACTGTTTGTCATCAGCGTTAGGCAACAAGTGTCCACAGCAAAGAGGAAGCTGACGACATTTGTGATAAGTCGTCAGCCTCCTGATAGGCTATCACAAATGGCATCACCTAATCCGAGGAATTTCTGAATTTTATTATTTTGTTTCCATAATTAGGGTGAACTATTTAAAGCCTTTTTTTGGGTTTTCTTTAGAGTTCCTAACCTTGAGTTTTGAGAGACAACACTTTGATATTTTCTTTCTCTAACTTCTTGGCTAGAAAAAGAAATTACTTTGAAGAGAATTTAATCATTATTTTGGGATTTCCTTTGTGATTTAATTGGAGAATCTCTAGTTTCTATTCATCTTGTGGTAAGTTTATCTTTCAAAGCATGAATTCATCTAGTTTCTTGTATTATTACGTCATGAGCAGCTAAAT